>NC_057797.1:546119259-546212271 GCF_018294505.1 Triticum aestivum | reverse complement strand
GGGGGGGGGGGCTTCTTTGGCCACTTTTATTTTGATCATGGGACAATGTTCTAATAATGATGATCATCACACTTTTATTTACTTACAACTCAATATTACAACTCGATACTAGAACAAAAATATGACTCTATATGAATGCCTCCGGTGGTGTACCGGGATGTGCAATGATCTAGCACAGCAATGACATCAAAAAACGGACAAGCCATGAAAACATCATGCTAGCTATCTTA
This sequence comes from Triticum aestivum, assembly GCF_018294505.1. NCBI lineage: Eukaryota > Viridiplantae > Streptophyta > Magnoliopsida > Poales > Poaceae > Triticum > Triticum aestivum. The sequence continues at coordinate 546,212,041 of NC_057797.1, read as the reverse complement.
CGATCATGCAAAGCAATATGACAATGAATGCTCAAGGCATGCATATGATGATGATGGAAGTTGCATGGCAATATATCTTAGAATGGCTATGGAAATGCCATGATAGGTAGGTATGGTGGCTATTTTGAGGAAGATATAAGGAGGCTTATGTGTGACAGAGCGTATCGTATCATGGGGTTTGGATGCACCGGCGAATTTTGCACCGACTCTCAAGGTGAGAAAGGGCAATGCACGGTACCGAAGAGGCTAGCAATGATGGAAGGGTGAGAGTGCGTATAATCTATGGACTCAACATTAATCCTAAAGAACTCACATACTTATTGCAAAAATCTATTAGTCATCAAAACAAAGTACCACGCGCATGCTCCTAGGGAGATATATTGGTAGGAAAAGACCATTGCTCGTCCCCGACCGCCACTCATAAGGAAGACAATCAATAAATACCTCATGCTCCAACTTCGTTACATAACGGTTCATCATACGTGCATGCCACAGGAATCACAAACTTCAACACAAGTATTTCTACAATCCACAACTACCCACTAGCATGACTCTAATATCACCATCTTTATATCACAAAACTATTGCAAGGAATCAAACATATCATATTCAGTGATCTACAAGTTTTATGTAGGATTTTATGACTAACCATGTGAATGACCAGTTCCTGTCATCTCTCTAAATAGATATAAGTGAAGCAAGAGAGTTCAATTCTTTCTAAAAAAGATATGCCCACACTCTAACAAATATAAGTGAAGCAAAAGAGCAGTCTACAAATTGCGGTTTTCTATGTGTAGGGAAACATGCAATCCAAACTTCAAATGATATAAGTGAAGCACATGAAGCATTCTATAAAGCCATACTCAAAAGATATAAGTGAAGTGCAATGAGAATTCTATAAATCAACCAAGGACTATCTCATACCAGCATGGTGCATAAAATAAAAGTGGAAACTAAATGCAAAAATACACTCCAAGATTTACGCATATCATGTGACGAATAAAAATATAGCTCCAAGTGAAATTACCGATGATCGTTAGAAGAAAGAGGGGATGCCTTCCGGGGCATACCCAAGCTTGGTTGCTTGGGAGTCCTTGAATATTTCCTTGGGGTGCCTCGGGCATCCCCAAGCTTAGACTCTTGCCACTCCTTATTCCTTCATCCGTCGTGATCTCTCCCAAAACTTGAAAACTTCAATCACACAAAACTCAACAGAAAGCTCGGTAAGATCCGTTAGTATAATAAAGCAAATAACTACTCTAAGTACTGTTGTAAACCAATTCATATTTTGTTTTTGCATTGTAGCTACTATAATATAACTTTTTCATGGCTTAATCCACTGATAGAAATTGATAGTTTCATCAAAACAAGCAAACTATGCATCAAAAACAGAATCTGTCTAAAACAGAACAGTCTGTAATAATCTGAACATTAACCATACCTCTGGTACTCCAACAATTCTACAAAAATAAGGAAAAATAAAAATTTGTATAGAAAGACAGTGCAAAAAGTTTCAGAACCATTTGACGTTCCAGTAAAAAATGTAAAATCGTGCACTACAGCCAAAGTTTCTGTCCTGCACCGTACAAACCAACAAGCATTGAAAACATCCTAAAGGCAAACCTTGGCACATTATTTTTATAATACAATGTAATTGTACAAGGGGATAATTATTTTTGTTGAAAAGTTTCTATAATCAAGATTCACAAAGTTTCCGTGAGCATGAACAAAGTTCAAGGAGCTCCTCCACTTCAACAATGCTTGTCTCTCTCACTTTCACTTTCCTTTTTGAAAAAAGTTTTGGGTTCCCTTTTTTTAAACTTCATAAAAGCACACAACATAAATAAATGACTCTCTAAAACTTCCGGGTTGTCTCCGTGGCAGCATTTTCTTTAAAGCCATTAAGCTAGGCATATAGTGCTCAAGTAATGGGTCCGCCCGGATCCCAAGGTATATCAAAGCCAATTTTAATTAACAATGATTTGTTATTTAGTAGTGAGCACAAAGTAACATATATCATGTAATGACGAAGTCCAACTCTATTACTATGCATCGGCATGTCATAAAAGAACAATTCATGCTCACAAAGTAAAGGCCAATGCATAGTATAAATAGTTTCTTGCAATTTTACCATATTGGAAACATGGAGAGGCGGAGATGTAGTTCCTCTCTCATAATAATTGCAAGTAGGAGCAGCAAGCACATGCATATTATATCTATCAAAATCATCATGTGCAACGGTAAAAGGCAACCCATCAATATAATCCTTAATAAGGGCAAACTTCCCCGATATAGTGTAGTCGGGAGAATTCAAAAAGATAATAGGACTATCATGTGTGGGTGCAATAGCAACAATTTCATGTTTAACATAAGGAACTATAACAAGTTCATCTCCATAAGCATAATTCACATTGGCATCTTGGCAACAAGCATAGCAAGCATCATCAAAAAGGGATATTTCAAAAGAATCAACGGGATCATAACAATTATCATAGCATTCATCCTTCGGTAAGCACGAAGGGAAATTAAACAATGTATGAGTTGAAGAGTTACTCTCATTAGAAGGTGGGCACGGGTGATCAATCCGCTCTTCCTCCCTTTGTTCTTCGCTCTCCTCCTCATCTTTTTCATCCAACAATGTCATTAATTTCTTCTTCCATAGACTCCTGCAAAATATTAGTCTCTTCTTGGACAGCGGAGACTTTCTAAATAAAATCATCAATATCGGAATTGAATTCATAATTCTCATAGAAATATTTAAGTATAGCAAAATTTTCAGGTCTATAAACTGAATCATCAAAATCTTCAAACTCTTTAAACAAAGATTCAATTTCATAAGCACCCATAAAAGCAATGAACTCTTCTATTTGTTCCACATCATAGTAATCATATATACCATTAGCATAAGATGCCAAGGTTTTATCATCATTAAATTAGCATGAAAAGGGAAGGTGTGGAGCCTTCATCCTAGAGCAACAAGTATAATCATATCTCAAGCATAGTTCCCGAGCATACCAATGCAACATATGAATTTCATCCCATAAATAGTTTCCCTTTTTAAGTCAAGAGATAATCCCTAAAGTATTCACGTTGATCCAATGTGTCTCCCATTACATAATTGAATGGGGTTTTCTCAAGATTATCAAAGTAATACATAATATTTTTCACATAACCAACATCGAGGGTTTTAGGAGGTTCCCCATCTCCATGAGTAGCAAGTACACCTAATTTTTTTGGCATTTCGTGTTCCATATACATAACTAAAGATAGAGAACAACTTAGAACAACAAATAAAAATTACTTAGTGATAAAGCAAACAAGCACACACGAGAATATTCACCCCACGCTACGACTCCTCGGCAACGGTGCCAGGAAAAGGTCTTGATAACCCACAAGTATAGGGGATCAATTGTAGCCTCTTTCGATAAGTAAGAGTGTCGAACCCAACGAGGAGCTAAAGGTAGAACAAATATTCCCTCAAGTTCTATCGACCACTGATACAAATCTACGCACGCTTAATGTTCGCTTTACATAAAACAAGTATGAAACTAGAAGTACTTTTTAGGTGTTGTTGGATAGGTTTGCAAGAATATAAAGAGTACACGAATAAAAACAAGGGGCTGTTTAGGTAAAGAAGCAATAAAGTTTATAGCGATTGTGGAAAAGTGGTGGTAGGAGTTGTGAAATTGTCCCTAAGCAATTGACTACTTTACTAGACCGATAGCAAGTTTTATGTGGGAGAGGCCACAACTATCATGTCACCCGTGACTTGGAATTCTATGCACTTATGATTGGAACTATTAGCAAGCATCCGCAACTACTAACGTTCATTAAGGTAAAACCCAACCATAGCATTAGGATATATTGGTCCCCCTTCAATCCCATATGCATCAATTTCTATGCTAGGTTGAAGCTTCTGTCACTCTTGCCCTCCAATACTGTGACGCCCCAAGACCGGAGTTTCAGACGCCTTCCATGTTTTTTCCGAGTTTCGTCGTGTGAGTTGTTGGTTTGTTGCATTCATAATTGCATCATGTCATCATGTCATTTTTTAACTCAACTAAATAAATTGCATAGATCTTTTGATCTATTTAAATTGAGGGAACTCACATGGTGATTTCTCTATATAACATATCCTCTCGATATTTAGAGAGCTATAGTAAATATTCCAATTATTTGGATTTACCGCTAACACACTTGCATTAGAAACTCCTCTTGTCTCTAAATTATTTAAATCCTCCATCCTTCTCCCCTTGCTTCAAGTCTAGTTGTGGAGTTTTGAAAATATGTCAAAGTAGTCACATACCATTTTAGTTAACTTCAGGTTTATTTGAACCTCCAAATAAATTCCTTGGCTATTTTCTTTTTCCGAGATATGGAAAATAAAACCTTTTTATTTCTTTTGGCCAGCCAAGCAAGCCTCCTGGCTTTTCCCTTCCCATCGAAGTGGCCCATGGTCAAGTTGGGCCTCCAGGCGACCAAAGGCCAGCCCAGCCTCTCTCCCTCGCTAACCCTAGTGCCAGGGGAGAGCCTCCTGCTTGATCCCCATCTCCCTCCCGAGCGCCATCATCTCTCCTCCTCAGTCCCTTCGTCTCGACCCCCCTCGCTCAGCTCCGCCCGGTCCCCATCTCTCCATCCTCCCGCTCACTTCCTCGCGTCTCCAACATATCTATAATTTTGATTGCTCCATGCTATATTATCTACTGTTTTGGACTATATTGGGCTTTATTTTCCATTTTTATATTATTTTTGGGACTAACCTATTAACCGGAGGCCCAACCCAGAATTGTTGTTTTTTTGCCTATTTCAGTGTTTCGGAGAAACAAAATATCAAATGGAGTCCAAACGGAATAAAATCTTCGAGAACGTGATTTTCTCACCGAACGTGATCCAGAAGACTTGGACCCTACTCCAAGGAACAAAAGAGGCAGTCACGAGGGTGGGGGGCGCGCCCCTCGTTGCTCCTCTGGTGTACTTCTTCCTCCTATATATACACACATACCCCCAAACGATCAGAACAGGAGCCAAAAACCTAATTCCACCACCGCAACTTTCTGTATCCACGAGATCCCATCTTGGGGCCTGTTCCGGAGCTCCGCCGGAAGAGGGCCATCATCACGGAGGGCTTCTACATCATCATAGCCCCTCCGATGAAATGTGAGTAGTTTACCTCAGACCTTCGGGTCCATAGTTAGTAGCTAGATGGCTTCTTCACTCTCTTTGAATCTTTATACAAAGTTCTCTCCCTCTCTTGTGGAGATCTATTCGATGTAATCTTCTTTTTGCGGTGTGTTTGTTGAGATTGATGAATTGTGGGTTTATGATCCAGTCTATCTATGAATAATATTTGAATCTTCTCTGAATTCTTTTGTTTTAGAATCGAGTTGTAATCATATAGAGTCATACTTTGTTTTAGAATCGAGTTGTAATCATTGATTTGTAAATAAATAAAAGTGTGATGATCATCATTCAATAGAGCATTGTCCCCAAAAAAATAGAAAGGCCAAAGAAAAAAACAAAGCCCCAAAAAAGGGGCAATGCTACTATCCTTTTTCCACACTTGTGCTTCAAAGTAGCACCATGATATAGCGAGTCTCATATTTTGTGCTTCAAAGTAGCACCATGTTCTTCATATAGAGAGTCTCATATGTTGTCTCTTTCATATACTAGTGGGAATTTTTCATTATAGAACTTGGTGAGGGAGTCCTGGATTAGGGGGTGTCCGGATGGCCGGACTATACCTTCAGCCGGACTCCTGGACTATGAAGATACAAGATTGAAGACTTCGTCCCGTGTCCGAAAGGGACTTTCCTTGGCGTGGAAGGCAAGCTTGGTGATACGGATATATAGATCTCCTACCATTATAACCGACTTTGTGTAACCCTAACCCTCTCCCGTGTCTATATAAACCGGAGGGTTTTTAGTCCGTAGGCCAACATACAGAACAACAATCATACCATAGGCTAGCTTCTAGGGTTTAGCCTCTCCGATCTCGTGGTAGATCTACTCTTGTACTACCCATATAATCAATATTAATCAAGCAGGACGTAGGGTTTTACCTCCATCAAGAGGGCCCGAACCTGGGTAAAACTTCGTGTCCCTTGCCTCCTGTTACCATTCGGCCTAGACGCACAGTTTGGGACCCCCTACCCGAGATCTGCCGGTTTTGACACCGACATTGGTGCTTTCATTGAGAGTTCCTCTGTGTCGTCGCCGTTAGGCTTGATGGCTCCTACGATCATCAATAGCAATGCAGTCCAGGGTGAGACCTTCCTCCCTAGACAGATCTTCATCTTCGGCGGCTTCGCACTGCGGGCCAATTCATTTGGCCATCTAGAGCAGATCGAAAGCTATGCCCCTGACCGTTAGGTCAGATTTGGAAGTTTAAACTACACGACTGACATCCGCGGGGACTTGATCTTTGACGGATTTGAGCCACTGCCGAGCGCGCCGCACTGTCACGACGAGCATGATCTAGCTCTGCTGCCGAACAGTGCCCTGGAGGCTGCACCCGCATCGGCTTCGACCCTTAATTCGGAGCCAACTACACCGACCGAGGATGGGTGGTTGGACACCGCCTCGGGGGCTGCGATCCCAACGGCGATCAAGCCGAACACCAGCCCCGCACTCCGCGAGACTCGTGACTCCAAGGAGCCGGACTCCTCTCCGGACCCCGAACCCTCTGCGCCCCTGCCAATCGAATCCGATTGGGCGCCGATCATGGAGTTTACTGCCATGGACATCTTTCAGCACTCGCCTTTCGGCGATATTCTGAAGACACTAAAGTCTCTCTCTTTATCAGGAGAGCCCTGGCCGGACTACGGTCGGCAATGTTGGGATACGGACGATGAAGAAATTCAAAGCCCACCCACCACCCACTTTGTAGCCATAGTCGACGATTTAACCGACATGCTCGACTTTGACTCCAAAGACATCGACGGTATGGACGCCGATGAAGGAGACGATGAAGAACCAGCGCCTATTGGGCCTTGGAAAGCCACCTCGTCATATGATGTATACATGGTTGACGCACCAAAAGATGACAACGAGGAGCAAAGGACACACCGAAGGCTTGTTCCCTCGAGAAGCAGTCAAAGCGGCGACGCAAGCGCCGCCCCAAATCCCGCCTCGACAGAAATAACGACCACACAGACCCAACGCTGGAGCAGGGTGAACCGCCGCCGGACAACGGCAATCCAGATAATCAAACCAAACAAACAAATTCTATCAAGGATAATGGTCCGGACGACATAACGCCGGACAGGCACCCGGAGCAGCAGAATGCCCGTAAAAGGCTAGTTGCCACTGCGAGGAGTCTTAAAAAGCAGAAGCAAAGGCTCAAGGCTGCGCAAGACACACTCCAAATCAGATGGAGTAAAATACTCAACACAACAGTGAGGTACGGCGACAATCGCCCCTCCAAGAGCTACCCAAAGCGGAAGCTGCTACCTGAATTCGATGAGGAGGCCTCGGACCCCCCACAACCAAATATCAAAGCAGCCACCTGGCCGGATAGACGACCCCTCTACCAACACAGAGCGGCATACAACGCCACTCACAATACAACACGCGACCCATGCGAGGGCTCGCACCCAAAGGATGGCGCAACAAGATCCATCTATGGACCACGCAAGCGCGCCCCAGCATACAATGCAACACAACAAACATCCGAACAACACGGTACACCCAGCTATAGGGGTGTCGCACATCCCCTATGTTTCACCGATGAGGTGCTGGACCATGAATTTCCAGAGGGATTCAAACCCGTAAACATAGAGACATACGACGGAACAACAGACCCTGGGGTCTGGATTGAGGACTACATCCTTCATATCCATATGGCTCGAGGAGATGATCTCCACGCCATCAAGTACTTACCCCTCAAGCTCAAAGGGCCAGCTCGTCACTGGCTTAAAGGCCTCCCCGAAAGCTCCATTGGAAGTTGGGAAGAGCTCGAAGACGTCTTTCGGGCAAATTTTCAAGGGACTTATGTCCGACCTCCGGATGCGGATCATTTGAGTCATATAACTCAACAGCCCGGAGAGTCAGCCCGAAAGCTTTGGAACAGGTTTCTTACTAAAAAGAACCAGATTGTCGACTTTCCGGACGCTGAAGCCTTGGCAGCTTTTAAGCATAGCGTCCGTGACGAATGGCTCGCGAGACACCTCGGCCAAAATAAGCCAAGAACGATGGCCGCATTAACAAGCCTCATGACCCGCTTCTGCATGGGTGAGGACAGCTGGCTAGCCAGATGCAACACCAGCGACCCCATTACATCTAAAGTTAGAGATGGAAACGGGAAATCATGGCGCAACAACAATAAAAAACGCCGGAATAAAGAAGATAACACGAAGGGCACGGCAGTAAACGCCGGATTCAAAAGCTCTCAGCCAGGTCAAAATCCGCCCTCTAAAGGCACCAGGGATGAACTCTCCAGCCTCAACAAAATTCTGGACCAAGTATGTCAGATCCATAGTACCCCTGGTAAACCTGCTAATCATACCCACAGAGAATGTTGGGTCTTTAAGCAGTCCGACAAGCTCAACGCCATACACAATGGGGAGGATACACCAAGTGAAGACGAGGACGAGCCTCCCAAGCAAGACACTGGGGAACAAAAGAAATTTCCACCAGAAGTCAAAACAGTAAACGTGTTGCACGTGATCAAGGGAAAAAACAGCGCGACACTCCCAGGAAAAAATACCCAAGTGCCTGTCACCGCGAAGTTCTGCCACTGGTCGTCTCAACCGATCACTTTCGACCATCGTGATTACTCAGCAAGTATCCAACACGCAGGATGGGCTCCCCTGGTATTAGACCCAGTAATTGGCGGATATCACTTAACACGAGTCTTGATGGACGGTGGCAGCAATCTAAACCTAATATATCAGGATACAATCCGCGGGATGGGGTTAGACCCAACAAAAATTCGCCATAACAATACTACCTTTAAAGGAGTAACGCTAGGCCCAGGGGCTCGTTGTATGGGCTCCCTCCTACTACAAGTTATATTCGGCTCCCCCGATAACTTCCGTCGCGAGCATCTAATCTTCCACATCGCTCTGTTCCAAAGTGGCTATCAAGCACTGCTCGGATGCGAAGCTTTTGCTCGCTTTAATGCAATACCACACTACGCCTCCCTCACACTCAAGATGCCCGGTCCACGTGGTATCATTTCAGTGAACGGAAATATCAAGCGATCTCTGCGCGCCGAAGAGAGTGCGGCTGCCTTGGCAGCCGCACACTAAAGGCGCCCGGACCAGCGAAAGCATCCAATAGGTCATCAAGACCTCAGACACAACTAATCAAGTCCGGCACCGCTAGTTATACCAAATAAATGGTCACACCCCCATTTGTCAATACAAGGGGCTCAATGCGCGCAGACAAGTGGCAATTTCTTCTCATCTTGAATTATACATGGTTTCTTTAAAAAACTATCTTTTTGCACGACAACTTTTTCACCTAAATTCCTCTCTTTTACAGATGATCGTGCTACACCCGTCCAGGATACGGCACAATGGAGACACAGGCGCAGACGTGCATCAGGGACCCGCTCCAAGGATTCTTTTTAGATTAAGACCCTGCATAAACCTTTTTTACTATCTCTTGTTGATACATATCCACCGTTGAGAAGGATGCTGACGTCTTGGCATGTGGCCACGCCAGAACAATGCACGTACCTGGACACAAGGGGCTTCTTACAAAGGCCATTATCTAGGCCCATTTTATACCACAAAGACCGAATACCTTAGGGAGTGTTCGGCGTCACGAGTTCGGCCCTATATGCATCAGCTCCGAATCATTGTCTTTGGTCAAATGTTGGGTTTGCCCGGCTCCTGTGTTTTGGTGCCTTACGTTCCACTTTACCGGATAAGGTAGCACCAAGAGAACTACTGTGATTGTGCCCTAGTTCATCCGGACGAGCACCTCAGTAGAGAAAGCCGAAAACTGACTGTCATGATATAGCGTGAGACTGGTCAACCACTCGATGACCTGTTGGAATGTTAGAATTCCTCCGCCTTAACGAAGGGCCGTTTTTCGGCCAGGCATGTACGCACCCCAGGATCGGGAGAGTGTGGAGCCACCAGGGGCTATCTAGTAGCCCCACTGTCAAACTCCTATGGCTAAGTGAAAGTGCTAAAGCATTATAGTCTGGTTGCCTCGCTCGCTCCGCTATCACCTCCTTAATAGGACCAAGACGTTGGGTTAAGTGTGAACGCGTGTTTTTTGCGAGCACCTCCGCATTATATGCGTGGGGGTTGAAGCCGACGGCTGCAATCTTTCAGGTTATACACATGTATACATAAACGGCCGCCCAGGAGGCATCATATTACTTTCACGCAAAAGTATAAAAATAGCCTTATAAATTTTTTTAAAAGCATTTCGCCTACAATGAGATTACATATCACTCAAACATAATATCTTTTGAGCACTGGGTCTCTATCAAACGAGCACCCTCAAGAACTTCTTCAAAGTAGTGCTCAGCAGCCATTCGACCTATGGCCGAATCCCGCACTGCAATAGTGGTAGCATCCATCTCCGCCCAGTATGCTTTAACACGGGCAAAGGCCATTCATGAGCCCTCTATGCACGCCAACCTCTTCATCGCATTAATGCGCGGCACCACATCAAGGAACTACTGCACCAAGCTGAAATAGCTGTTCGGTTTTGGCCTTTCCGGCAATAGCTGATCCACAATAGACCTCATGGCGAGTCCGGACAACCTATTCAGTTCAGCCCATTCGGCTAATTGGTCAGTCAATGAAAGCGGACGCTCGGGAGAATGGAATTGTGTCCAAAATAGTTGGTCCACTTCACGGTCCGTCTGACCCTGGAAGTACTTGGCCGCATTGGCAGCGCTCGCCGCCAAATCCATATACACATCCTCCGATCTCCACAACCGATCCAGAGAGGCATACCGTGGATCTCCGAACTTCCTCCGCAACATAAAGGATTTCCCAGCTACAATATCCCCAGCTTCCCGCAGCTCCTCCTTCTTTGCCCTCATAGCATAGCGGATGTCTTTTCTCGTCGTAGCAACCTTCTCAAGGTCCGATGCCTTTGCTAGGTTTTTGTAACGCTCCATTCCCAGACATCCGGTCGTCCCCTGCCTCGCCGGAGCGCCTCCCCGCCATGACTGCCTGGACCGGAAGCCCATCCTCGCCTCGTTCCACCCCTCGCCTCGCCTCTGGGCAAATCGGCTCCATAGGGCTGGATCCATTCGTCCACTCCATCCCTGCCGTCCCGCCGGAGTCCTCAGCTCGCCGGAGTTGCGCCAAGTTCGCCTGCATCGCGCCAGACGCCGCCCACCGCTGCTGCCTTGCCGCCGTTCCCCCGCGTCCTCTGCTTCGTTCGAACCAGGGAAGGGGACGAGCGCCCCTGCGTTGACCCGCCTCCCTGTTCGTCTGGAGCGCCAGCGACAGATCGCACCCAGGCCCAGCGCGAGGCCCAGCTGCGCACCCCCCTGTTGGCCTCCCTCTTCCCACCGAACTGGGCCGAGACCATGGTGAGGCCACCCCGCCGATGCCCCTCTTTTTTCCCCTACTGTTGGGCTGCCCAGATTTGGCCCGTTTCTATTTTTCCCCGCGCTGCGATTTTCTCTATTATCCAGAAAACTGCTGTTTTATAGTAAAGTCCCTAGACAACATGCATATAATAACTCACAAACCGTGCATCGGATTAAAACAAACTTAATATGAAACTTGCTTAGTTTTTCATCTAGTTTAATAATATGTCATTTTCATCCATGTTTAAAATGTTTAAAATGCTGTTTGTTTAAATTTGCCCCTATGCCATGTTAAAATGCTTTAATTCATAACTATTTAACCATAACTCGGTTTGTAACAAACTCTATATGTAAATGGGGTAGAAAAATGCCTAGTTTAACATGGTGTACTTGTTTTGCATGTTTAATACCTCTAAAATTGTGTTTAGGATAGAACAGTACCAAACCTTAAAATATGCTCATGAGGATTTTTCCGGACTTGTTGTTTTGTTGTTCCGGCCTCATTTAAACTTGCCTAGATAGATAGTTTCATCATGATTCACCTCTTGCCATGCTAACAACATTGAATATTGTTGGGTACATAAACAAGGTCGAACTATATAAGTCACGTGGTGTTTCGTCAATATGCAACTCGTTGCATATTGAGCTCCACTTAATTTGTAGGGTTGCTTGTGCATTTTACCATGCCATGCTTCATTAAACCGGACATGCATCATACTTGATTGTGCATCATGCCATGTTCATGTCATGGTTGTTTACGATGTTGTGTGCTTCTTTCCGGTGTTGCTTCTTCGGGTTGATTCCGGTAACGTCGCGTTTGTGAGGATTCGTTCAACTTTGTCCGTTTGTCTTCTTCATGGACTCGTTCTTCTTCCTTGCGGGATTCCAGGCAAGATGACCATACCCTCGAAATCACTTCTATCTTTGCTTGCTAGTTGCTCGCTCTTTTGCTATACCTATGCTGCGATACCTACCACTTGCTTATCATGCCTCCCATAATGTTGAACCAAGCCTCTAACCCACCTTGTCCTAGCAAACCGTTGTTTGGCTATGTTACCGCTTTGCTCAGCCCCTCTTATAGCGTTGTTAGTTGCAGGTGAAGATTGAAGTTTGTTCCTTGTTGGAACATGGAGATGTTGTTCCTTGTTGGGACATGATTACTTGTTGGGATATCACAATATATCTTATTTAATTAATGCATCTATATACTTGGTAAAGGGTGGAAGGCTCGGCCTTATGCCTGGTGTTTTGTTCCACTCTTGCCGCCCTAGTTTCCGTCATATCGGTGTTATGTTCCCGGATTTTACGTTCCTTACGCGGTTGGATGATAATGGGAACCCCTTGACAGTTCGCCTTGAATAAAACTCTTCCAGCAATGCCCAACTTTGGTTTTACCATTCGCCACCTAGCCTCTTTTTCCCTTGGGTTCCGTGGACTCAAGGGTCATCTTTATTTAAACCCCCGGGCCAGTGCTCCTCTGAGTGTTGGTCCAACATGTCAGCTGCCGGTGGCCACCAGGGGCAACTCTGGGCTGGCCTACCCGTACCTTGGACAATCTGGTGTGCCCTGAGAACGAGATATGTGCAGCTCCTATCGGGATTTGTCGGCACATCCGGGCGGTGTTGCTGGATTTGTTTTACCTTGTCGAAGTTGTCTTGTAGAACCGGGATACCGAGTCTGATCGGAATGTCTCAGGAGAAGGTTTATCCTTCATTGACCGTGAGAGCTTGTGATGGGCTAAGTTGACCGTGACAGCTCGCTTGTTCCTTGGCTCGGGCAAGTTCTGCCCGCAAGGCTTCAACAGTGGCAGCTCCATCTGCAGTCACAACATATTAAAGATACTGGCATCATGCTACTCTTACCATGTGGCGTTTACCAGATAATGACACTTACCCTGTGCCTCGTCAAGCCTTTTGTTGACAAGCTCGATGTCGGCGTCTGCCGCATCCAACTGCCGTTTTAAATGGGCAAACTCGCTAGTCCGGCTAGCCATCGGAGCTTCCATCACCTGCACATAGAGGAAGTATGGTTATTACTTGGGAATATGATCCTCTGTTCGTCGTCGTTTCCGATGACAACCAGAGTCTCAGGGCCTACTATCTACACAGGGCACACCTAGCATGTGCAGGACTATCATACATTATTTTACGTACCTCAAAGCCTGTTAGTAGACTCATAAAAGCTTCATGCAATCCGCTTTCGGCAGACGAGATTCTCTCCATCACCGTATTCATCAGCACACGATGTTCATCTGAGATGGCCTCTCGCCCCACCAACTCCCTCAGAACATCCGATCGCACACCAGACGGTGCCGGACTCTTTTGTCCGCTCTCTTTGGGAGCCGGACACTGGGAGCTTCGGGGGTCAATGGGATTATCTTCTGGCCTCACCGGACTCGGAGAGGCCCTCCACGATGACACTTCGGGGTCGCCCGCTTCCGGAGCGGAGGAGTCCGGAGGAGGCGTTTCGCTCTCCATCATCTCTGGAAGAAGATCCCCCGAAGACGAGCTCATTTGAGAGGGGCTAAGGCCCGAACTGCAAAGATATATGCGGTGGTTATTTTCTCAGAAGAAAAAGATGGCATACCTGTACCATTAAAGTATTTCGGGTCACTTATGACTCGCTGGAGAATTGATCCCCCCATGGACTTTGTGCGGCAAAAGCACCCCCAAGGTAGGACCCTCTGTGGGAGACTTCTTCTCCCGTTTGGAAGCTTCGGCTTCCGAATCCCCGGGCGCAGTCCTTTTTCTCCTCTGGCCGTCTTCCTTCATGGAGACGCTCGCTCCCTCGGTTAGGATGGGCAGTTTTGGGGGCCCGCGTCCGCCCGTATTATCCTCCCCAGTATCTTCCTTCAAGGGCTCCGGGCAAGGTGCGACCTGGAGCATCTTTTCCAATACCGGATTGTCCAAACTCTCAGGGAGGGGGGCCGAACACCGAATCAACTTCTCCTTTGTTAGCCAGTCCTGGTCAAAAAGCGAACTCTCAGAAATAACTTCATAACAAATGAGAGATAGTATGTTCGGCCGGAAGATTCCTTACCTGTTCGGCGACGCGGTTACTGCTCAGGCCCACGTCCTCGGTGATTTCCGGACACTCTACCTGAGGTCCGAAGAATGACTTGTACATCTCCTCGTGCGTCAGGCTGAGGAAACTTTGAATGACACGTGGTCCCTCGGGATTGAACTCCCACAAACGAAGGGGTCGGTGTTTGCAAGGCTGGACTTGACGAACCAGCATAACTTGTATTACCGCAACCAAACTAAAATCTCCATTGAAGAGATCTCGAATGCGGATTTGCAGTATAGGCACGTCCTTGGCTGGACCCCAGCTCAGACCTCTGCTGATCCATGACATCAGTTGTGGGGGAGGGCCTGAGTGGAAAACAGGGGCGGCCGCCCACTTGGCACTTCTAGGAGTCGTGATGTAGAACCACTCCTGTTGCCACAATTCAGACACCTCTGGAATGGAACCTTTGGGCCATGGAGCTCCCGTCATCTTGCATATTGAGGCACCTCCACACGCTGCATGTTGCCCCTCAATCATCTTCGGCTTTACTTCAAAGGTCTTGAGCCACAGGCCAAAGTGAGGGGTAACCCAGAGGAAGGCCTCACACATGACAATAAATGTCGTGATATGAAGAAAGGAGTCCGGAGCTAGATCATGGAAATCTAGCCCGTAATAAAACATCAAACCCCTGACGAAAGGATCCAGAGCAAGGCCTAGACCTCAGAGGAAGTGGGAGACGAACACGATGTTCTCGTTGGGTTCGGGGGAGGGGACGGCCTGCCCTCGGGCAGGCAGCCGATGCAAAATCTCGGCGGTCAGATATCTGGCCTCCCTCAACTTTTTGATGTCTTCTTCCGTGACGGAGGAAGGCACCCATCGGCCTTGAAGGCTAGATCCGGACATGACTGAAGGTTCGGAGCACCTGACCTAAACTTTGGGCATTTGAGCTTGAGGTGGGGGAAGGATTCGATTGAGCACGGGAGGGAAAAAGTAAAAGCCTCGTCCCTTTATAAAGAGGGTGAATATCAAGCGTCCTCTCCGTGGCCGTTTGGACTTGCCTATAGTCTAGGAGTCCTAGAAGCGGTTGGGTTACCCACGCCCGTATTGATAAGAATCCTGGAATAAGGGGACACGATCTCTGCTTCGACAAGACGTGCCAAGGAAACCACCTCGCATGACACGCTGAGGTGGGACAATAAAACGATTCGAATAAAGGCTTGGCCGTGGTGCGATGTCACACTACGGAATACGTCAGCAGATTAGATTGGTGTAAATATTATTCTCTCTATGGCAATATGTGGAAACTTATTTTGCAGAGCCGGACACTATCTTTGTGTTCAAAATCTTCTATGAAGTACTTGGAGGAGGAACCCGCCTTGCAATGCCGAAGACAATCTGCGCGTCGGACTCGTCGTCATTGAAGCCTGGTTCAGACGCTACTGAGGGAGTCCTGGATTAGGGGGTGTCCGGATGGCCGGACTATACCTTCAGCCGGACTCCTGGACTATGAAGATACAAGATTGAAGACTTTGTCTCGTGTCCGGAAGGGACTTTCCTTGGCGTGGAAGGCAAGCTTGGTGATACGGATATATAGATCTCCTACCATTGTAACCGACTTTGTGTAACCCTAACCCTCTCCCGTGTCTATATAAACCGGAGGGTTTTTAGTCCGTAGGCCAACACACAGAACAACAATCATACCATAGGCTAGCTTCTAGGGTTTAGCCTCTCTGATCTCGTGGTAGATCTACTCTTGTACTACCAATATCATCAATATTAATCAAGCAGGACGTAGGGTTTTACCTCCATCAAGAGGGCCCGAAGTTGGGTAAAACTTTGTGTCCCTTGCCTCCTATTACCATCCGGCCTAGACGCACAGTTCGGGACCCCCTACCCGAGATCCGCCGATTTTGACACCGACACTTGGCTTGTATATTCCAATGATGGGCTTCCTCAAAATTGCCCTAGGTCTTCATGAGCAAGCAAGTTGGATGCACACCCACTTAGTTTCTTTTATTGAGCTTTCATACATTTATAGCTCTAGTGCATCCGTTGCATGGCAATCCCTACTCACTCACATTGATATCTATTGATGGGCATCTCCATAGCCCGTTGATACGCCTAGTTGATGTGAGACTATCTTCTCCTCCTTTTTGTCTTCTCCACAACCACCCTTCTATTCCACCTATAGTGCTATATCCATGGCTCACGCTCATGTATTGCGTGAAGATTGAAAAAGTTTTGAAAAAGTTAGAGTATGAAACAATTGCTTGGCTTGTCATTGGGGTTGTGCATGATTTAAATACTTTGTGTGGTGAAGATGGAGCATAGCCAGACTATATGATTTTGTAGGGATAACTTTCTTTGGCCATGTTATTTTGAGAAGACATAATTGCTTTGTTAGTATGCTTGAAGTATTATTATTTTTATGTCAATATAAACTTTTGTCTTGAATCTTTCTAATCTGAATATTCATACCACAATTAAGAAGATTTGCATTGAAATTATGCCAAGTAGCACTCCACATCAAAAATTCTCTTTTTATCACTTACCTACTCGAGGACGAGCAGGAATTAAGCTTGGGGATGCCTGATACATCTCCAACGTATCTATAATTTTTGATTGATCCATGCTATATTATCTACTGTTTTGGACTATATTGGGCTTTATTTTCCACCTTTACATTATTTTTGGGACTAACCTATTAACCGGAGGCCCAGCCCAGAATTGCAGTTTTTTTTGCCTATTTCAGTGTTTCGGAGAAACAGAATATCAAACGGAGTCCAAATGGAATAAAATCTTCGGGAACGTGATTTTCTCACCAAACGTGATCCAAGAGACTTGGACCCTGCTAAAAGGAACAAAAGAGGCGGTCACGAGGGTGGGGGGCGCCCCCCTAGGGCGCACCCCCTACCTCGTGGGCCCCTTGTTGCTCCTCCGGCGTACTTCTTCCTCCTATATATACACACGTACCCCCAAACAATCAAAACAGGAGACAAAAACCTAATTCCACCGCCGCAACTTTCTGTATCCACGAGATCCCATCTTGGGGCCTGTTCTGGAGCTCCGCCGGAAGAGGGCCGTCATCACGGAGGGCTTCTACATCATCATAGCCCCTCCGATGAAGTGTGAGTAGTTTACCTTAGACCTTCGGGTCCATAGTTAGTAGCTAGATGGCTTCTTCTCTCTCTTTGAGTCTCAATACAAAGTTCTCTCCCTCTCTTGTGGAGACATATTCGATGTAATCTTCTTGTTGCGGTGTGTTTGTTGAGATCGATGAATTGTGGGTTTATGATCTAGTCTATCTATGAATAATATTTGAATCTTCTCTGAATTCTTTTATGTATGATTGGTTATCTTTGCAAGTCTCTTCGAATTATCCGTTTGGTTTGGCCAACTAGATTGGTAGTTCTTGCCATGGGAGAAGTGCTTAGCTTTGGGTTTGATCTTGTGGTGTCCTTACTCAGTGACAGAAGGGGCAGCAAGGCACGTATTGTATCGTTGCCATCGAGGATAACAAGATGGGGTTTATTTCATATTGCATGAATTTATCTCTCTACATCATGTCATCTTGCTTAAGGCGTTACTCTGTTTTTAACTTAATACTCTAGATGCATGCTGGATAGCGGTCAATGAGTGGAGTAATAGTAGTAGATGAAGAATCGTTTCGATCTACTTGTCACGGACGTGATGCCTATATACATGATCATGCCTAGATATTCTCATAACTATGCTCAATTCTGTCAATTGCTCAACAATAATTTGTTCACCCACTGTAGAATACTTATGCTCTTGAGAGAAGCCACTAGTGAAACCTATGGCCCCCGGGTCTATTCTCATCATATCAATCTCCATCACTTTAATCTTGCTTTGCTTTTTATTTTGCCTTTACTTTTTACTTTGCATCTTTATACCAAAAATACCAAAAATATTATATCTATCAGATCTCACTCTCGTAAGTGACCGTGAAGGGATTCACAACCCCTAATCGCGTTGGTTGCGAGTAGCTATCGCTTTGTGCAGGTACGAGGGACTTGAGCGTGGCCTCCTACTGGATTGATACCTTGGTTCTCAAAAACTGAGGGAAATACTTATGCTACTCTGCTGCATCATCCCTTCCTCTTCGGGGAAAACCAACGCAAGCTCAAGACGTAGCACCAGCCGCCTCAAGCCCTCGTCCGCGTCTGTGCCTTGCTTCGCCTCGAACAACAGCAGCAACTCCAGCGTTGATGACCTTCGATCCCGCGAGCTCCCGAGGCATCAACCTCCCTTCCGCGAGATCCGGTGATGCCGACCACCAAGAACCGCTGCTCTGCCATCGCCTCCTTGCTGCTGCCCACCGAGGTCCTTGTGTTGCTTCGTTCCGGACCATCAAGACCGGCAAGACCTGGACTTCACCAAAAACCAGTACTCGATGACCCTTCGGATGCGCCAAGTTCGTCTACACAAAAACACCAAGTACCCCTCATGTCGGCAAGACCCGCAAGTCGGACCCAGAACGATCGATGTCTCGTGGACCGTGTACAACTACCATCGCCCCGAGGACGTTGGATTCGTTAAGTACCTCTCCGAAAACGAAACGTATACCGCTACCGTCGCAAGAATCGAGACCGACAAGTCCGAAGATGCAAGTACCACTCCGGATCATGTACAACGACCGTCGCCGAAGACCCATGTAACACGAACGTCAAGTTCAACTACCGTTGCATGAACCGCTACTTCCACTACGAACGTGAACAATTACTTCCACTATGAACGTGAACGACTACCGTCACGAGAACAACTACATCCTGTCAAACTCGTTCCGCCCCGAAAACACACGCTTCAAAGGTATAACGTCGAGACGACCGCTGTGGACGAATGTTGCGTGATGTATGAGTTGCACCCTTTGTCTGCACCATGTCCATAGTGTCTCTCGCTTTCATGCCATCGACTCATGTGACACCCGGTATCCGGGAGCGCCCCACCATCTTTTGCATGCATCCGCACACTTCTCCTTTGCATCGGTATCTCAATCGAGTTACCGGAACCGGAACGTTGCTGTGGCACTGTTTTCATTATCGTTGCCGTGGCACCCCTTTTCTTTTCACCACGGTGACAAATGCTTCATAAAATGCTCTTATCAACATTTTCATAAATTTTGCATAACACTTGAACATGTCATCCGCATCATGATAACAACAATTAAAATGTTTAAAATTGTTGTTTGCATTAAATTGCTAAATGCATATGGGGATTTACCGGAATTGTTGTTTGTTGTTCCGGCCTCATTTAAACTTACCTAGATAGGTAGTTTTCATTTGCTTCACGTCTTGCCATGTTAATCAACATTTAATATTGTTGGGTAATTAAACGAGATCAAACTACATAACTTGGTTGTGGAGTTTTGTCAATATGCAACAGAGTTGCATATTGAGGTCCACTTAATTTGTAGGATTGTTTGTGCACTTTGCCATGCCATGTATCATTAAACCGGACATGCATCATACTTGATTGTGCATCATGCCATGTTCATGTGTTGGTTGTTTACTATGTTGTGTGCTTATTTCCGGTGTTGCTTCTTCGGGTTGGTTCCGATAACGTCGCGTTTGTGAGGATCCGTTCGACTACGTCTGTTTGTCTTCTTGATGGACTCATTCTTCTTCCTTGTGGGATCTCAGACAAGATGACCATACCCTCGAACTCACTTCTATCTTTGCTTGCTAGTTGCTCGCTCTATTGCTATGCCGCGATACCTACCATTTGCTATGTCATGCCTCCCATATTGCCATGTCAAGCCTCTAACCCACCTTCCTAGCACACCATTGTTTGGCTATGTTACCGCTTTTGCTCAGCCCCTCTTATAGCGTTGCTAGTTGCAGGTGAAGTTGAAGTTTGTTCCATGTTGGAACATGGATATTGTTGGGATATCATAATTACCTCTTATTTAATTAATGCATCTATATACTTGGTAAAGGGTGGAAGGCTCGGCCTTATGCCTGGTGTTTTGTTCCACTCTTGCCGCCCTAGTTTCCGTCATACCGGTGTTATGTTCCTTGATTTTGTGTTCCTTACACGGTTGGGTGTTATGGCGACCCCTTGACAGTTCGCTTTGAATAAAACTCCTCCAGCAAGGCCCAACCTTGGTTTTACCATTTGCCTCACCACCACCTACTTTTCCCTTGGGAGTTGCGCTCTCGAGGGTCATCTTTATTTTAACCTACCAGGCCAGTGCTTGTCTAAGTGTTGGTCCAAACCGGGCAGCCTATGGGGCCACCTCAGGGAAACTCGAGGGCTGGTTTTACTCGTAGCTTGACCTATCCAGTGTTGCCCTGAGAACGAGATATGTGCAGCTCCTATCGGGATGTCGGCGCATCGGGCGGCTTTGCTGGTCTTGTTTTACCATTGTCGAATTGTCTTGTTACCGAGATTCCGAGTCTGATCGGGTCTTCTTGGGAGAAGGAATATCCTTCGTTGACCGTGAGAGCTTGTGATGGGCTAAGTTGGGACACCCCTGCAGGGTTTGAACTTTCGAAAGTCGTGCCCACGGTTATGGGTAGATGGGAATTTGTTAATGTCCGGTTGTAGAGAACTTGACACTTAACTTAAATTAAATGCATCAACCGCGTGTGTAGCCGTGATGGTCTCTTCTCGGCGGAGTTCGGGAAGTGAACACGGTTCTTGTGTTATGCTTGAATGTAAGTAGCTTTCAGGATCACTTCTTGATCACTTCTAGTTTCATGACCGTTGCTTTGCTTCTCTTCTCGCTCTCATTTGCGTATGCTAGCCACCATATATGCTAGTGCTTGCTGCAGCTCCACCTCATTACCCCTCTCCTACCCATAAGCTGAAATAGTCCTGATCTCGCGGGTGTGAGATTGCCGAGTCTTCGTGGCTCACAGATACTTCCAAAACTAGTTGCATGTGCCTTTGATACCAGTGTAGATGACGCAGCTGAGCTCAAGTGGGAGCTCGATGAAGATCGTGTTTGCTAGCCACCATATATCTCCCATGTGTCGGAGCCCAGTCAGGGCGATCGGGGATCTTTTGCATTAGGGGTTGTCTTTCTTTATTTGGTTCCGTAGTCGGACCTTGATTGTATTCTGGATGATGTAATGCTATATTTATGTATTGTGTGAAGTGGCGATTGTAAGCTAACTCTTTATCCCTTCTTATTCAGTACATGGGATGTGTAAAGATTACCCCTCTTGCGACATGCCTACTATGCGGTTATGCCTCTAAGTCGTGCTCCGACACGTGGGAGATATAGCCGCATCGTGGGTGTTACAAGTTGGTAATCAGAGCCTTCCCCGACTTAGGAGCCCCCTGCTTGATCGAATCGCTGGCGTTGTTGAGTCTAGAAAGTAAAAGTTTTGAGTCTTATAGGATTATATACATCGGAGAGTAGGATTCTTTTTACTCCTCAGTCCCTTTGTCGCTCTGGTGAGGCCTCCTGACGTAGAGTTTTGACTATTGTCTCCTCAAATTTCATGAATTTTTTAGGATCACGCGGGTATCTTGGAATCGTTTCGATGGTTTTGTGACGAGAACATTGTTCTTGGTGCCTCCTGACATTTAGGGGTTGTGGTAGTGTCCCGGGGAGTTGAGCTCCGAGGTGTTGTCATCACAATTTTATCGTTGCAGTTCTGGAATACCTGAGTTCGCCGACATCGAAAATCTCTTTTATGCAGTTGTTGGTGAGATAACCTCGACGTCACCCAGTACTGGGGCGGGAGTTCGGGAGTATTGCCATAACTCATATAACGGATGCTTTTCGAAGGTTGAGGTAAACAATTTCCGAAGGTTTCTTGGTTATGTGTTGAAGGATGGATACAGCTGGATGTAGGATTTGCTAGTTTTGGGTGAGATATTATGCTTCCCCTGTATCCCCAACACCTGATTGCATAACCAGAAAGTTTCGAGAGTTTATAAGTGGGAATTCAAGTAGCTCCTAGGATATCTTTCTGACAGATGCATGATATGAGATTGGGGTTCGACGTCTAGTGGTCCGCCTATCCACGGTTGGTTTTACAGTGGTCTCATTGTGTCTTAAAGAGTCCTTGGCTATGCTAACTCGGGGACGCTTCATATGTCATGTGCACTGCCTTGTACATGATGGTGCTGTACGATCGAGCCCATGGGCCCCACCACGAAAACTTCAGACGAAGTCTCTATCATATGTTTGTTCCGGCTTATTCTGCAAGCCAATCCTTTGTTTTTGTTTTCAGATGTGGTATTCTAGTTGCTTCATGTCAAACGTTGATTCCATACCTTTCCTAAGCGGTGTTCTCATATTCCTATGTGAATACAAATCCTTCTTGATCATTGAGTTTGTCATCTCAATTTCTTCTCAACCGGCGTGTTTTCTCTTCAAGTGGATCCGATCATTTTCAACATCCGCAAAGATCAACTCAAACTTTGCTCAACGTTATTTGTCCCATCCGTCCCCAAGTTGTCTTTGTTTTACCCACCCTCCCACCCTTTTTCTTCGAGGACTCAGATATCTTAATCAAGTACCCATCTTATTGATGTGAAGCCTCTTCATTCTTTTCAATCAAAGTTCTTACCCGGTGATTCTCATGAAGATGCTCTACAAGTTCATCATTCTTCGTTCTTTTTCTTCTCCAGTGGATTCAATTCAAGCTTTGTCGATCATATCATTTCCTCAGTTCAAATGCTTTCTCATGCCGGTGCACCTCTTGATCATCCACTTCTCGCCATTCATTTGTTCTGGAGTGCTGAAGATATCTCAGAAGATTCACATTTCCATTCCCGATTCGTTCAAGTTATTTCGAGGTTGTTATCTCATTCAAGCCATTTAATTCAACCAGTGCAATCTCTCTTCAAAATCATTTCAGCGATGTTTCTCTTGAGTGGGCCCTAACCCACAGGTCTTTTCCCAAGATCTTACCTGACTCTTCTAATTTTACCGGAGCTATTCTCAAATCTTTCAAAGTTTGACGTAAGAATGAATTATCATCAGTCAAATGCCTTCTCCAAGATCTTTCAAATTCTTTTCATCACTGGTTCAACCTTTCTAATTTTCATTCCGGAGTATCTCAACAATTCGTGGTGTTGTTTCTCATCGTCATTCTCAACATTTGAAGACCGAAGAAGAGTTTTTCCTCCAAATCTTATCCGTTTCTCTCAAAGATTCGGGATTCTAGCTTGTTGCCATACTCTCATAATTGTTCTCGATTGTGAGAATTCTTTTCAACCATTCGGAGCATTTCAGGAGTCTTTTCAGTTTGATTCTCCGGAGGCTATCATTTCAGAAGATTTATTCATTCTAGCCTTCAGCTCTCGTTCTACAAATCTTACCGGTGCATCGTTCAAATATCCTCTAATCAGTTCATGATCTCTTCATTCACTTGCATCTAAATTCTCTCAAGTATCTTCCTTCATTTTCTAATTCTTCCCAGTGTTCCTTTATCTTTCCGTTCATTTTCAATTCTTACTGTGGTTCTTCCAAGATTCTTCTTCCTTCGTTTATCATATCAATTTATTCATTGTTTCAATTCTACTGAGGGTTCGTTGAAGAGCTTCCCAAGTTTATGCTATATCTCTCTTAATCCTTTCAACGAGAATAAGCAGTATGCCAAATCCGTTGTTTGTCATCAATTTAATTGATGAAGGATAAGCACAACATAATTCTTATTCTTGTTTCATCCAAGCGATTAATTCCTTATTCCGGAGGCTCATCAAATTCTTGATTTCAGTTGTTCATTTTTTCTTATCGGAGCTCTTCAGGGAGGCTCTACATGATGGTTCATCAAGGATTTAATTCCTTCTTGAAGTGTTCGTTGAGATTCTTTTCAGAGGAGCTCAAGTTTTCTTCATTTTGCAATCCGGAGTGCAATTGTTCTCCCTTATCTTTTGAGGTGGTAATATATCATTCTTCATTCACAAGAATGAGATATTTAAACCCATCAACCTCTTCTTTAGAATTATCTTGGGTTATATTTCACCTAAAGCTTCTCCTAAGGATTGTTGCTATTTATGGTGCTTATAAATGATCCAAGTTATTCATTTATCCTACCAGTGAGATAAGTTTCTCGTCTCCTTGTTGACATCAATCCAATCTATTGTTTCCGTTAGTGGTAGTATTTCACCTCATAGTTTGGAGATGTTCTCCATAAGCCCACTACAAGCTTACTCTTTTTTTTCTCTGTTGGTTTTCCAACAACTCCGTTCGACCCTTCTCCTAAAGATGTTTTTTCCAAGCTCATTTGAGGTAGAAGATGTGCTTTTCTCTTCCGTTCTTTTGATTCCATTCCATCATTTGTTCTGGAGGCATTGTGATGTTGCTCTCTTCGACCCATCATATTGTTTTGTCAAGATCTTGTTCAATTCCTTCCAATTACAGTCAGAGTGTTGTCCAAATGATATCATTCTTATTCCTTCTCTATCTTGTTTTAACCAGAGTGTTGTGTCTATCATTCCTCTTCTAACCGGAGTCTCATCCAAGTGCCCTCCTTTTTTCCAAGCTCATATTCTATACCTTCCATTTCCAACCGGAGTCTTGTCGTATTTGATCCTTATCATTCCTTGTACATCTCGTTCTACCAGAGTGCTTGCATGTACTTCTTGTCCATTGCAACCCTTTTCTTATGTCTTTCAACCTACAAGGTTCTAGTAATGTTCCTTGTTCCTCTTTTCTAACAGAGTGTTTTCAAATTCGTTCATCTTTGTTGTTTTATTTCTTTCAATTTGTTCAACCTCTAAAGGTTCCTTTGGTTTCACTCATTTGTCGAAGAAGCAACTTAGTTTTACCTCTTTCCCTTCATCTTCTGTTTTCCCCGGTGCCATCCTAGATCTCGGGACGAGATCCTCTCGTAGTGGTGGAGTGTTGTGACGCCCCAAGACCGGAGTTTCAGACGCGTTCCATGTTTTTTCCGAGTTTCGTCGTGTGAGTTGTTGGTTTGTTGCATTCATCATTGCATCATTTGCATTGCATCATGTCATCATGCCATTTTTTTAACTCAACTAAATAAATTGCATAGATCTTTTGATCTATTTAAATTGAGGGAACTCACATGGTGATTTCTCTATATAACATATCCTCTCGATATTTAGAGAGCTATAGTAAATATTCCAATTATTTGGATTTACCGCTAACACACTTGCATTTGAAACTCCTCTCGTCTCTAAATTATTTAAATCCTCCATCCTTCTCCCCTCGCTTCAAGTCTAGTTGTGGAGTTTTGAAATTATGTCAAAGTAGTCACATACCATTTTAGTTAACGTCAGGTTTATTTGAACCTCCAAATAAATTCCTTGGCTCTTTCATTTTTCTGAAATATGGAAAAGAAAACCTTTTTATTTCTTTTGGCCAGCCAAGCAGGCCTCCTGGCTTTTCCCTTCCCACCGAAGTGGCCCAAGGTCAAGCTGGGCCTCCAGGCGACCAAAGGCCAGCCCAGCCTCTCTCCCTCGCTAACCCTAGCGCCAGGGGAGAGCCTCCTGCTCGATCCCCATCTCCCTCCCGAGCGCTGTCATCTCTCCTCCTCAGTCCCTTCGTCCCGACCCCCCTCGCTTAGCTCCGCCCGATCCCCATCTCTCCATCCTCCTGCTCTCTTCCTCGCGACGATCCCGTGGCCAGGACCGACCTCCTCCTGTGGTGCCCTGCTCCTGTGCTCGTTGGGGCACCAGCAGCGAGCCCCAGCAAGCCCTGTGGCCTCCCGTTGCTCCAGCCCTCGCTGGTGACCAAAGCCACCGGAACCCCGCCTCCTGCATCTCCTCGCCCTCGCTGCTTGCCTGCGGGCCACGCGGCCTGATGCCGGCGACCAGCGCCACTGCGCTTGATCCTCATCATCGCCACAACGCCCCCGTTACCCGGTCGCCGGACCTCTCCGGCGACGTCCATCCCCGCCGCCTGGGTATGCCCCTGCCTCGACTCGGTTCTCACCGGAGACGCTGTCCAGCGGCCGGATCAACCCCTCCCTCCATGCCCTGCATCCCGGAGCCAGCCGCCTCAAGCCCTCATCCGCGTCTGCGCCCTGCTTCGCCTCGAACAGCAGCAGCAACTCCAGCGCCGATGACCTTCGATCCCGCGAGCTCCCGAGGCATCAACCTCCCTTCCGCGAGATCCGGTGACGCCGGCCACCGAGAACCGCTGCTCTGCCATCGCCTCCTTGCTGCTGCCCACCGAGGTCCTTGTGTTGCTTCATTCCGGACCATCAAGACCGGAAAGATCGACTACATGGACGCCAAGTACCACGACACTGAAGACCCGGACTTCACCAAAAACCAGTACTCGATGACCCTTCGGTTGCGCCAAGTTCGTCTACACAAAAACGCCAAGTACCCCTCATGTCGGCAAGACCCGTAAGTCGGACCCCGAACGATCGACGTCTCGTGGACCGTGTACAACTACCATCGCCCCGAGGATGTTGGATTCGTTAAGTACCTCTCCGAAAACGAAACGTATACCGCTACCATCGCAAGAATCGAGACCGACAAGTCCGAAGATGCAAGTACCACTCTGGACCATGTACGACGACCATCGCCGAAGACTCGTGTAACGCGAACGTCAAGTTCAACTACCGTTGCGTGAACCGCTACTTCCACTACGAACGTGAACGATTACTTCCACTATGAACATGAACGACTACCTTCACGAGAACAACTACATCCCGTCAAACTTGTTCCGCCCTAAAAACGCACGCTTCAAATGTATAACGTTGAGACGACCGCCGTGGACGAATGTTGCGTGATGTATGAGTTGCACCCTTTGTCTACACCATGTCCATAGTGTCTCTCGCTTCCATGCCATCGACTCATGGGACACCCGGTATCCGGGAGCACCCCACCATCTTTTGCACGCATCCACACACTTCTCCTTTGCATCGGTATCTCAATCGAGTTACCGGAACCGGAACATTGTCGTGGCACCCCTTTTCTTTCCACCACGGTGACAAATGCTTCATAAAATGCTCTTATCAACATTTTCATAAATTTTGCATAACACTTGAACATGTCATCCGCATCATGATAACAACAATTAAAATGTTTAAAATTGTTGTTTGCATTAAATTGCTAAATGCATATGGGGATTTACCGGAATTGTTGTTTGTTGTTCTGGCCTCATTTAAACTTGCCTAGATAGGTAATTTTCATTTGCTTCACCTCTTGCCATGTTAATCAACATTTAATATTGTTGGGTATTTAAACGAGATCGAACTACATAACTTGGTTGTGGAGTTTCGTCAATATGCAACAAAGTTGCATATTGAGGTCCACTTAATTTGTAGGATTGTTTGTGCACTTTGCCATGCCATGTATCATTAAACCGGACATGCATCATACTTGATTGTGCATCATGCCATGTTCATGTGTTGGTTGTTTACTATGTTGTGTGCTTCTTTCCGGTGTTGCTTCTTCGGGTTGGTTCCGATAGCGTCGCGTTTGCGAGGATCCGTTCGACTACGTCTGTTTGTCTTCTTCATGGACTCGTTCTTCTTCCTTGCGGGATCTCAGGCAAGATGACCATACCCTTGAAATCACTTCTATCTTTTCTTGCTAGTTGCTCGCTCTATTGCTATGCCGCGATACCTACCACTTGCTATGTCATGCCTCCCATATTGCCATGGCAAGCCTCTAACCCACCTTCCTAGCAAACCGTTGTTTGGCTATGTTACCGCTTTTGCTCAACCCCTCTTATAGCGTTGCTAGTTGCAGGTGAAGTTGAAGTTTGTTCCATGTTGGAACATGGATATTGTTGGGATATCATAATTACCTCTTATTTAATTAATGCATCTATATACTTGGTAAAGGGTGGAAGGCTCGGCCTTATGCCTGGTGTTTTGTTCCACTCTTGCCGCCCTAGTTTCCGTCACACCGGTGTTATGTTCCTTGATTTTGCGTTCCTTACACGGTTGGGGTGTTATGGGGACCCCTTGATAGCTCGCTTTGAATAAAACTCCTCCAGCAAGGCCCAACCTTGGTTTTACCATTTGCCTCACCACCACCTACTTTTCCCTTGGGAGTCACGCTCTCAAGGGTCATCTTTATTTTAACCCCCCTGGGCCAGTGCTTGTCTAAGTGTCGGTCCATACCGGGCAGCCTGCGGGTCCACCTCGGGGAAACTCGAGGGCTGGTTTTACTCGTAGCTTGACCTATCTGGTGTTGCCCTGAGAACGAGATATGTGCAGCTCCTATCGGGATGTCGGCGCATCGGGCGGCTTTGCTGGTCTTGTTTTACCATTGTCGAATTGTCTTGTAACCGGGATTCCGAGTCTGATCGGGTCTTCCTGGGAGAAGGAATATCCTTCGTTGACCGTGAGAGCTTGTGATGGGCTAAGTTGTGACACCCCTACAGGGTTTGAACTTTCGAAAGCCGTGCCCGCGGTTATGGGCAGATGGGAATTTGTTAATGTATGGTTGTAGAGAACTTGACACTTAACTTAATTAAAATGCATCAACCGCGTGTGTAGCCGTGATGGTCTCTTCTCGGCGGAGTCCAGGAAGTGAACACGGTTCTTGTGTTATGCTTGAACGTAAGTAGCTTTCAGGATCACTTCTTGATCACTTATAGTTTCACGACCGTTGCTTTGCTTCTCTTCTCGCTCTCATTTGCGTATGTTAGCCACCATATATGCTAGTGCTTGCTGCAGCTCCACCTCATTACCCCTCTCCTACCCATAAGCTTAAATAGTCTTGATCTCGCGGGTGTGAGATTGCTGAGTCTTCATGGCTCACAGATACTTCCAAAACTAGTTGTAGGTGCCGTTGATACCAGTGCAGATGACGCAGCTGAGCTCAAGTGGGAGCTCGATGAAGATCATGTTCGTTGTGTTGTTCTGTTTCCTTTCGATCAGTAGAGGAGCCCAGTCGGGGCGATCAAGGATCTTTTGCATTAGGGGTTGTCTTTCTTTATTTGGTTCCGTAGTCGGACCTTGATTGTATTTTGGATGATGTAATGCTATATTTATGTATTGTATGAAGTGGCAATTGTAAGCCAACTCTTTATCCCTTCTTATTCAGTACATGTGATGTGTAAAGATTAGCCCTGTTGCGACATGCCTACTATGCGGTTATGCCTCTAAGTCGTGCTCCGACACGTGGGAGATATAGCCGCATCGTGGGTGTTACAAATACATAGTCCTATCAACATACAACTAACCCTATGGTGTGATCCACGCGCGCGCTCATATGATGGGCACCAAAGGACAACAACATAACCACGAGCAAATTAAACCAATCATAGCAATTCACCAATTACCGATAGGACAATGAAAATCTACTCAGACATCATAGGATGGCTACACATCATTGGATAATAATATGAAGCATAAAGCACCATGTTCAAGTAGAGGGTACAGTGGGTTGCAGGAGAGTGGACCGCTGTAGAAAGATGGGGGAAGGTGATGAAGATGTTGGTGAAGATGACGGAGGTGTTGGTGTAGATCGCCGTCACACGATGATGGCCCCGGCGGCGTTCCGGCGCCACCGGGAGAGAGGGGGAGAGAGCCCCCCTTCTTCTTATTCTTCTTCTTCTTCTTCTTCTTCTTCTTCTTCTTCCTTGACCTTCTACCTAGATGGGAGAAGGGTTTCCCCTCTGGTCCATGGCCCCCATGGCGGCGGAGGGGCGAGAGCCCCTCCGAGATTGGAGCTGTCTCTCTGTCTCTCTCTGTTTCTGTGCTCTGGTATTCTGCCCTTTCACCGTTTCTTATATATCCGGAGATCCGTAACTCCAATTGGATTGAAACCTTCGCCCAGATTTTTCTCCGAAAATTAGCTTTCTTGCGGCCAAAGAAGAGCAGCAACCGCATTACGGGGGCCCCACGAGGGTCAGGGGCGCGCCCCCTGCCTCGTGCCCCCCTCGGGCACCTTCTCGCGTTGATTCTTCTTCCCATATTTCACAAATATTCCAAAAATATTCTCCGTCCATTTTGTTCCTTTTGGACTCCGTTTGATATGGATTTTCCGCGAAAAAAAACATGCAACAAACAGGAACTGGCACTGGGCACTGGATCAATATGTTAGTCCCAAAAATAGTATAAAAAGTTGCCAGAAGTAGAAAGTTGTAGAATATTGGCATGGAACAATCAAAAATTATATATACGACGGAGACGTATCAAGCAGCGGCAGAAGCAGAGCCGTCGAATGATGAGCCAGAACTCTCCCCAGCAGGGCCTGATGCCGGCAAGGCAGAACCCCCGACAGAGCCTGGTTTCGGCAAGACGGAGTCCATGCAAGCGGGCGAAGTCGAACAGAAGAAGAAGGTGGTGCAGCACCCGGTTTATTTTGTCAGTTCCCTCTTGCAGGGGGCTAGATCAAGATATTCTGGCATGCAGAAGCTACTTTTCAGCCTTCTTATGGCCTCAAGAAAGCTGCGTCACTATTTCCAAGCGCACGAGATCACCGTCGTCACCCGCCTCCCTTTACAACGAATCTTGCACAATCCGGATGCCACTGGGAGGATTGTGGAGTGGGCGTTGGAACTGTCAAGCTTCGGCCTCAAATTTGAAAGCACTTCAACGATCAAGAGCCGAGCCCTGGCAGAGTTCATAGCGGAATGGACCTCAATGCCAGACGAAGAAGTTTGAGAGACCGCCCTTCCCGACAAGGAGACGAGCCGTGATTGGATCATGTACTTTGATGGAGCTTTCTCACTGCAAGGTGCTGGTGCCGGCATGCTGCTCGTCGCACCCACCGGAGAGCGCCTCAAGTACATAGTCCAGATGCACTTTCCCCGGGAAAAGTCAACGAACAACACGGCGGAGTACGAGGCATTGCTTGCCGGTTTCAAGATCGTGGCAGACCTCGGAATCAGGAAGCTGATCATCAAAGGTGATTCACAGCTCGTTGTCAAGAAAGTCAACAAGGATTACCAGCGCCCATTGATGGAGGCTTATGTGGATGAGGTGAGGAAGTTGGAAGAGCGTTTTGACGGTCTGCAAGCAGAGCATGTTCCCCGAGCGAAGAACAGCATTGCCGATGACTTGTCGAAACGCGCTGCCCTCAAGTTGCCTATGGAACTAGGTACCTTTGTGCTTCAATTGACCCAGCCATCCGTTGAGCCATCAGCAGGACAGAACAAGCGAAGGAATGCAGGCCCCGGCAAGTACTTTCCCGCTGAGCTCCCAGGAGCCACCGGCAAGGACGTTGCTGGGTGCCCCAAGCTCGCCGGGGAGCAGCAACCCCCGGCATGGCCTCAAGCCCTGACCGTAGGAGCATGTACCCCTATGGCCGAAGATGAGCCTTTAGTCCTTGTTGTCGAGCCCCAGGCTCCGGCATGAGCATAGTGCACCATCCGTTTCCTCCAAACAGGGGAGCTCCCCAAGGAACAGGAAGAGGCAGAGAATGTAGCCCGCCGGTCCAGCATGTACCAGTTTGTGGATGATGCCCTATACAAAAGGAGATCGAGCAGCGTGAAACTGAAGTGCATTCCTCAGGAGGACGAACTGAAGCTGTTGGCAGAGATACATGGAGGCATGTGTGGCTCTCACATAGGGTCAAGAGCCCTTGCCGGCAAAGCGTTCCGGCAAGGTTTCTTCTGGCCCACCGCTCTCCAGGATGCAATTGCCCTAGTAACTAAGTGTGAAGCATGCGAGTTCCATTCAAAGAAGCTTCATCAGCCAGCCCAAGCCCTTCAAACAATCCCTCTTTCCTGGCCCTTTTCGGTCTGGGGGCTCGACATACTGGGCCCCTTTCCCTGTGCTGTCAGGGGCTTTGAGTACTTGTACGTCACAATCGACAAGTTCACAAAGTGGCCGGAAGTGGAACCAGCGAGAAAGGTGACAACACAATTGATAACCCACAAGTATAGGGGATCGCAACAATTTTCGAGGGTAGAGTATTCAACCCAAATTTATTGATTCGACACAAGGGGAGCCAAAGAATATTGTCAAGCATTAATAGTTGAGTTGTCAGTTCAACCGCACCTGAAAGACTTAATATCTATAGCAAAGTATTTGGTAGCAAAGTAATATGGAAGTAACAGTAACGATGGCAAAAGTAACAGTAGTAGTTTTTGTAGTGATTGTAACAGTGGCAACGGAAAAGTAACTAAGCAAAGATCAATATGTGAAAAGCTCGTAGGCAATGGATCAGTGATGGATAATTATGTCGGATGCGATTCCTCATGTAACAGTTATAACATAGGGTGACACAGAACTAGCTCCAGTTCATCAATGTAATGTAGGCATGTATTCTGAATATAGTCATACGTGCTTATGGAAAAGAACTTGCATGACATCTTTTGTCCTACCCTCCCGTGGCAGCGGGGTCCTATTGGAAACTAAGGGATATTAAGGCCTCCTTTTAATAGAGTACCGGACTGAAGTATTAACACTTAGTGAATACATGAACTCCTCAAACTACAGTCATCACCGGGAGTGGTCCCGATTATTGTCACTTCGGGGTTACCAGATCATAACACATAGTAGGTGACTATTAACTTGCAAAATAGGATTAAGAACTCACATATATTCATGAAAACATAATAGGTTCAGATCTGAAATCATGACACTCGGGCCCTAGTAACAACATCAATCTCAGAACATAATGGATACTATGGATCAAACCCTAACAAAACTAACTCGATTACATGCTAAATCTCATCCAACCCATCACCGTCCAGCAAGCCTACGATGGAATTACTCACGCACGACGGTGAGAATCATGAAATTGATGATGGAGTAAGGTTGATGATGATGATGGCGATGGATTCCCCTCTCCGGAGCCCCGAACGGACTCCAGATCAGCCCTCCCGAGAGAGATTAGGGCTTGGCGGCAGCTCCGTATCGTAAAACATGATGAATCCTTCTTCCTGATTTTTTTCTCCCAGAACGTGAATATATAGAGTTGGAGTTGACGTCGGTGGAGCCTCACGGGGCCCACGAGGTAGGGGCGCTCCCCAGGGGTGGGGGGTGCCCTGCACCCTCGTGGACAGGGTGTGGGCCCCCTGGTGTTAATTCTTTCGCCAGTATTTTTTATTTATACCAAAACGTGTCTCCATTGATTTTCAGGTCATTCCAAGAACTTTTATTTCTGCACAAAATAACACCATGGCAATTCTGCTGAAAACAACGTCAGTCCGGGTTAGTTCCATTCAAATCATGCAAGTTAGAGTCCAAAACAAGGTCAACAGTGTTTGGAGAAGTAGATATGATGGAGACGTATCAACTCCCCCAAGCTTAAACCTTTGCTTGTCCTCAAGCAATTCAGTTGACAAACTGAAAGTGATAAAGAAAAACTTTTACAAACTGTGTTTGATCTTGTTGTTGTAAATATGTAAAGCCAGCATTCAAGTTTTCAGCAAAGATTATGAACCAACCGTATTCACAATCTATACCTACTATTAAAGGGAATAGGTATTCTTGGTTTGGTTTAGTCCTTTACATTTGGTTTACACATGTTAAGCGATCTGGGCCAGTTACTTGTATGTTGATGGGTCTTTTATGGGCTTTCATAGAGAGACCGCGTGGGTCAAAATAAATCAACATTGTGGGAATTGAACACAAGACCTCCTGTCTATTTCTTAGATGTAACAACCAAAGACTTATGCACCTTTCATATTTACTAATCCCAACTCACTCTAAATATACGAGTGGCAGTCATCATGTTTATTTTTTTTGCGAGAAAAGGAGTTGATATTAAAACAACCAAATTACTGAAAGGTCCACACAGAAAAGGAAATTACAACCAAGCCCCTCTACGACCCGACTACGCCGGCGCCGTGGACGAGCCGGTGACGCGCTGTTCGCCGCTGCTCGCTAACGCCTTGGATCGAAGCAGCCCCGGGGCGTAACGGGAAGTCTCCGATCAACGGTCCCTCAGGACCTACACCCATGGCCGTCGTCATCATTGCACCGCTCAACATCACCTTCCTTCTCCAGATCTTTAACTGCCAGAATCGCCATCCCTCGATCTCCGGCACGGGGGAACCGTGCACGACCTCTCCACCGAGCAGCAAGCATGAAGAAAGGAGCTGGTCCACCGCGGAGCTCCACCGGAACTTCGCCGTCGAAGGGGAGACCAAAACCTGCAAAAACCAATCTAGTCGCACCGCCACCTCGACGACGCCACCGGCTGGCTCCCTAGGCACTCCTACACTATGTACATGCTGCAAATCAGGCCTCCCCCGTCCTCCCATCACCGGAGCATCCGACGGAGGGCGAGGGAGCCGCCGATTCGGCAACGGCGAGGTGTAGAGCCCGGGGTTCGCACAAATCGCCCTTCGTTCATGTAGATGGGGAAGGGTGAGGTCCAAGGCTCATGTTTAGGGAGAGCTAATTAAGTGAATGAGCTAATAAAGGAAGGATTGTGGGCTTAAATATAATATTTGAACGAATGTGGCTAATTAAAGAAAGGATTATGGGTAAATCGGTGGAATAACTATTAGAAAGATTGTTGTCTTAATAAATTCTACATGAAGGATTTGAGGTAAAAAGGTAGGATAATTAAAAGAAAGGATCTATAGGCCTTAATGTGTTGGGTCTACTAAATTAGAAAAGGAAGGATTTGATTCCCGACTAAAACGAGTGAGGACTTCATGGTAATTAATGAAAGGATCATACTTAAATGCCATTAAAAAGGATTGTATTTAAATGAAATCAGTGGGACATTACGCCCCGCAAAGAAAATATGAACACAACTAAATTGCGATGTATTTTTTTATGTTCATTTTGTAGAAGGATGATGCTGCGTTGCAATATGTTCTTCATAATGAATCCGATGTTGTGGGACATTATACTTGTGCAAAACATCAATTTTCCCCGTTGCAACGCACGGGCATATGTGCTAGTAACATTTAGGTCTCATGTTTACTCATATCAATGGCATAATCAACTAGCGAGCAATAATAACAAATCTCGGATGACAACACTTTCTCAAAACAATTATAATATGATATAACAAGATGGTATCTCACTAGCCCTTTCTGAGACCGCAAAACATAAATGCAAAGCACCTATGAAGATCAAGGACTGACTAGACATTGTAATTCGTGGTAAAAGAGTTCCAGTCATACTCAATGTAAATTAATAGCAATGCATGCACATGACAACGGTGCTCTCCAACTGGTGCTTTTTAATAAGAGGACGATGACTCAACATAAAAGTAAATAGATAGGCCCTTCACAGAGGGAAGCAGGGATTTGTAGAGGTGCCAGAGCTCGAGTTTTGAAATAGAGATGAATAATATTTTGAGTGGTATACTTTCATTGTCAACATAACAACAAAGAGATCTCGATATCTTCCATGCTAAACACATTATAGGCAGTTCCCAAACAGAATGGTAAAGTTTATACTCCCCCACCACCAACAAACATCAATCCATGGCTTGTCCGAAACAACGGGTGCCTCCAACTAACAACAATCCTGGGGGAGTTTTGTTTGCAATTATTTTAATTTAAGCATGGGACTGGGCATCCCGGTTACCAGCCATTTTCTCGTGAATGATGAGCGGAGTCCACTCATCTTGAGAATAACCCACCTAGCATGGAAGATATATACAACCCTAGTTGATACATGAGCTATTCGAGCATACAAATCAGAATTTCATTTGAAGGTTTAGAGTTTGGCACATAAAAATTTACTTGGAACGACAGGTAGATACCGCTTATAGGAAGGTATGGTGGACTCATATGGAATAACTTTGGGGTTTATGGAAGTGGGTGCACAAGCAGTATCCCCGCTTAGTACAAGTGAAGGCTAGAAAAAGACTGGGAAGCGACCAACTAGAGAGCGACAATAGTCATGAACATGCATTAAAATTAACCAACACTGAGTGCAAGCATGAGTAGGATATAATTCACAATGAACATAAATATCATGGAGGCTATGTTGATTTTGTTTCAACTACATGCATGAACATGTGCCAAGTCAAGCCGCTCGAATCGTTCAAAGGAGGATACCACCCTATCATACCACATCACAACTACTTTAATAGCATGTTGGCACGCAAGGTAAACTATTATAAACTCCTAGCTAATTAAGCATGGCATGGGTAACTATAATCTCTAGTTGTCATTGCAAACATGTTTCATTCATAATAGGCTGAATCAGGAACGATGAACTAATCATACTTATAAAAACAAGATAGGTCGAGTTCATACCAGCTTCTCTCATCACATTCAGTCCATCATATATCGTCATTATTGCCTTTCACTTGCACGACCGGTTTGGGACATATGTGGATATGAGAAAGTGGTTGAGGGTTTTGGAGCATATCACTAAGCATTTCGAGCAAGTAACCCATTAAGCAGCAACACCTTGCACCCTTTTAATAGTATTGGCTTTTCCTATGGACTCAATGTGATATTGGATCACTAAACAGTAAAATGTAGTCTTGAGCTTGAGCTTGAGCCAATCTTTTGTCCTTAGCATTTTGAGGGGTCCACATTTCTAATCCATGCCATGCCAATCATTGATCTTTCCTAAAATATTTATCTTGAAATAGTATTAGCTCAATGAGCTATATGTTGTTAGAAATTACCAAAACCACCCAGGGATAGTTGCACTTTCACATCCCATCTTTCGTCTTCGTCCATCGGTAACTTTACTCGAGGCTATATTTTTATTCACCACATGATATGTGTTTTGCTTGGAGCGTCTTGTATGATTTGAGTCTTTGCTTTTTAGTTTACTACAATCATCCTTGTTGTACACACCTTTTGGGAGAGACACACATGAATCCGAATTTATTAGAATACTCTATGTGCTTCACTTATATCTTTTGAGCTAGATAATTTTGCTCTAGTGCTTCACTTATATCTTTTAGAGCACAGTGGTGGTTTTATTTTATAGAAATTATTGGTCTCTCATGCTTAACTTATATTATTTTGAGAGTCCTTTAGAACAACATGGTAATTTGCTTTGGCTATAAAATTGGTCCTAATAGATAGGCATCCAAGATTGGTATAATAAAAACTTTCATAAAAAAGGTGCATTGAATACTATGAGAAGTTTGATACTTGACAATTGTTTTGAGATATAAAGATGGTGATATTAGAGTTGTGCTAGTTGAGTAGTTGTGAATTTGAGAAATACTTGTGTTGAGGATTGCAAGTCCCGTAGCATGCACGTATGGTAACCGTTGTGTAACAAATTTGAAACATGAGGTGTTCTTTGATTGTCTTCCTTATGAGTGGCGGTCAGGGACGAGCGATGGTCTTTTCCTACCAATCTATCCCCCTAGGAGCATGCGCATAATGCTTGGTTTTTGATGACTTATAGATTTTTGCAATAAGTATGTGAGTTCTTTATGACTAATGTTGAGTCCATGGATTATACGCACTCTCACCTTTCCATCATTGCTAACCTCTTCGGTACCGTGCATTGCCCTTTCTCACCTTGAGAGTTGGTGCAAACTTCGCCGGTGCATCCAAACCCCGTGATATGATACGCTCTATCACACATAAACCTCCTTATACCTTCCTCAAAATAGCCACCATACCTACCTATTATGGCATTTCCATAGCCATTCCGAGATATATTGCCATGCAACTTTCTACCGTTTCATTTATGACATGCTTCATCATTGTCATATTGCCTTGCATGATCATGTAGTTGACATCGTATTTGTGGCAAAGCCACCATGCATAATTTTTAATACATGTCACTCTTTATTCATTGCCCTTCCTGGTACACCGCCAGAGGAATTCATATAGAGTCATATTTTTTTTCTAGTATCGAGTTGTAATGATTGAGTTGTAAATAAATAGAAGTGTGATGATCATCATTAATAGAGCATTGTCCCAAATAAAAAAGGGGAAATGCCAAATAAAAAAAAGAAAGGCCCAAAAAATAAAAAAATAAAAAGGGACAACGCTACTATCCTTTTTTCCACACTTGTGCTTCAAAGTAGCACCATGATCTTTATGATAGAGAGTCTTTTGTTTTGTCACTTTCATATACTAGTGGGAATTTTTCATTATAGAACTTGGCTTGTATATTCCAACAATGGGCTTCCTCAAATTCCCTAGGTCTTCGTGAGCAAGCAAGTTGGGTGCACACCCACTTAGTTTCTTTTGTTGAGCTTTCATACATTTATAGCTCTAGTGCATCCGTTGCATGGAAATCACTACTCCTTGCATTGACATCAATTGATGGGCATCTCCTTAGCCCGTTGATTAGCCGCGTCGATGTAAGACTCCTTTTTTGTCTTCTCCACATAACCCCCATCATTATATTCTATTCCACCCATAGTGCTATATCCATGGCTCACGCTCATGTATTGCGTGAAAATTGAAAAAAGTTTGAGATTACTAAAGTATGAAACAATTTCTTGGCTTGTCATCGGGGTTGTTCATGATGAGCATTCTTGTGTGACGAAAATGGAGCATGACCAAACTATATGATTTTGTAGGGATGAACTTTCTTTGGCCATGTTATTTTGAGAAGACATGATTGCTTATTTAGTATGCTTGAAGTATTATTATTTTTATGTCAATATTAAACTTTTGTCTTGAATCTCTCGGATCTGAATATTCATGCCACAATAAAGAAAATTACATTGAGAATTATGCTAGGTAGCATTCCACATCAAAATTTCTATTTTTATCATTTACCTACTCGAGGACGAGCAGGAATTAAGCTTGGGGATGCTTGAT
This sequence comes from Triticum aestivum, assembly GCF_018294505.1. NCBI lineage: Eukaryota > Viridiplantae > Streptophyta > Magnoliopsida > Poales > Poaceae > Triticum > Triticum aestivum. Next base: position 546,172,994 of record NC_057797.1, on the reverse strand, counting down.
ACGTCTCCAACGTATTTATAATTTTTGATTGTTCCATGCTATTATATTATATGTTTTGGATGTTTAATGGGATTTATTATACACTTTTATATTATTTTTGGGACTAACCTACTAACCCAAGGTCCAGTGCAAATTGTTGTTTTTTTGCCTATTTCAGTGTTTCGCAAAAAAGGAATATCAAACGGAATGAAACCTTCGGGGGAGTTATTTATGGAACAAACGTGATCCAGGGGACTTGGAGTAGACGTCAAGAAAGGAGCGAGGAGGCCACGAGGCAGGAAGGTGCGCCTGCCCCCTGGGCACGCCCCCACCCTCGTGGGCCCCTCGCAGCTCCACCGACCTACTTCTTCCTCCTATATATATATATCCATATACCCCAAAAACATCCAAGAGCACCACGAAACCCTATTTCCACCGCCGCAACATTCTGTACCCAAGAGATCCCATCTTGGGGCCTTTTCCGAAGCTCCGCCGGAGGGGGAATCGGTCACGAAGGGCTTCTACATCAACACCATGGCCTCTCCGATGATGTGTGAGTAGTTTACCACAGACCTTCGGGTCCATAGTTATTAGCTAGATGGCTTCTTCTCTCTCTTTGGATCTCAATACAAAGTTCTCCTCGATCTTCTTGGAGATCTATTCGATGTAATTCTTGTTGCGGTGTGTTTGTCGAGATCCGATGAATTGTGGGTTTATGATCAAGATTATTTATGAACAATATTTGATTCTTCTCCGAAATCTTTTATGTATGATTTGTTATCTTTGCAAGTCTCTTCGAATTATCAGTTTGGTTTGGCCTACTAGATTGATCTTTCTTGCAATGGGAGAAGTGCTTAGCTTTGGGTTCAATCTTGCGGTGTCCTTTCCCAGTGACAACAGGGGCAGTAAGGCACGTATTGTATTGTTGCCATCGAGGATAAAAAGATGGGGTTTATATCACATTGCTTGAGTTTATCCCTCTACATCATGTCATCTTGCCTAATGCGTTACTCTGTTTGTATGAACTTAATACTCTAGATGCATGCTGATAGCGGTCGATGTGTGGAGTAATAGTAGTAGATGGAGAATCGTTTCATTCTACTTGTCACGGATGTGATGCCTATATACATGATCATGCCTAGATATTCTCATAATTATGCACTTTCCTGTCAATTGCTCGACAGTAATTTGTTTACCCATCGTAACACTTATGCTATCTTGAGAGAAGCCACTAGTGAAACCTATGGCCCCCGGGTCTATCTTCTATCATATAAGTTTCCCATCTATTTTACTTTACAATCTTTACTTTCAATCTATATCATAAAAATACCAAAAATATTTATCTTACTATCTCTATCAGATCTCACTCTTGTAAGTGACCGTGAAGGGATTGACAACCCCTTTATCGTGTTGGTTGCGAGGTTCTTATTTGTTTGTGTAGGTTCGAGGTGACTTGCGTGTAGTCTCCTACTGGATTGATACCTTGGTTCTCAAAAACTGAGGGAAATACTTACGCTACTTTGCTGCATCACCCTTTCCTCTTCAAGGGAAAACCAACGCAGTGCTCAAGAGGTAGCAGTCATGTCTACATAGTTCTCGAACCTGTAGGGTCCGCACGCTTAACATTCAATGACAATTTGTATTATGAGTTTATGTGATTTGATGACCGAAGGTTGTTAGGAGTCCTAGATGAGATCACGGACATGATGAGGAGTCTTGAAATGGTCGAGACATAAAGATTGATATATTAGAAGGCTATATTCGGACATGGGAATGGTTTCAGAGAAGTTCGGGTATTTTCCGGAGTACCGGGAGGTTACCGGAACCCCCCGGGGAGTTGATGGGCCTTAGTGGGAAGGAGAGGCAGCAACCAGGTGGTGGTGCCCCCCAAGCCCAGTCCGAATTGCACAAGGGGTTGGGGGCGCGCCCCCCCTCTCCCTTCCTTCCCTCTTCTCCTTTAGGTGGAAACCTACTAGGACTTGGAGTCCTAGTAGGATTCTCCTTCTCCCGGCGCGCCCTAGCCTAGACGGCCGGCCTCCTCCTCTCTCCTTTATATACGGGGGTAGGGGGCACCCTAGAACACACAAGTTGATCTTTTAGCCGTGTGCGGTGCCCCCCTCCGCAGTTACACACCTCGGTCATATCGTTGTAGTGCTCAGGCGAAGCCCTACGTCGCTAACTTCATCATCACCGTCACCACGCCGTCGTGCTAACGGAACTCTCCCTCGGCCTCAACTGGATCATGAGTTCGAGGGACGTCATCGAGCTGAACATGTGCTGATCATGGAGGTGCCGTTCGTTCGGTACTTGATCAGTTGGATCGCGAAGACGTTCGACTACATGAACCACGTTACTAAACGCTTTCGCTTTTGGTCTACGAGGGTACGTAGACACACTCTCCCCTCTCATTGCTATGCATCTCCTAGATAGATCTTGCATGATTGTAGGTAAATTTTTTGAAATACTGCGTACCCCAACAGTGGCATCTGAGCCAGGTCTATGCGTAGATGTTATATGCATGAGTAGAGCACAAAGAGTTGTGGGCGATAATAGTCATACTGCTTACAAGCAACGTCTAACTTTGATTCAGCAGCATTGTTGGATGAAGCGGCCTAGACCGACATTACATGACCGCGTTCATGAGACTGGTTCTATCGACGTGCTTCACACACAGGTGGCTAGTGGGTGTCTGTTTCTCCAGCTTTAGTTGAATCGAGTTTGACTACGCCCAGTCCTTTTTGAAGGTTAAAACAACACACTTGATGAAAAATCGTTGTGGTTTTGATGCGTATGTAAGAACAGTTCTTACTAGAAGCCCGTAGCAGCCACGTAAAACTTGCAACAACAAAGTAGAGGACGTCTAACTTGATTTTGTAGGGCATGTTGTGATGTGATATGGTCAAGACGTGATGATATAAATTGTTGTATGAGATGATCATGTTTTGTAACAGTTATCGGCAACTGGTAGGAGCCATATGGTTGTCGCTTTATTGTATGAAATGCAATCGCCATGTAATTGCTTTACTTTATCACTAAGCAGTAGCGATAGTCATAGAAGCAATAGTTGGCATGACGACAATGATGCTACGATGGAGATCAAGGTGTCAAGCCGGTGATGATGGTAATCATGGCGGTGCTTTGGAGATGAAGATCAAAGGCATAAGATGATGATGGCCATATCATATCACTTATTTTGATTGCATGTGATGTTTATCCTTTATGCATCTTATTTTGCTTAGTACGGCGGTAGCATTATAAGATGACCTCTCACTAAATTTCAAGGTATATGTGTTCTCCCTGAGTATGCACCGTTGCTATAGTTCGTCGCGCCGAGACACCACGTGATGATCGGGTGTGATAAGCTCTACGTTCACATACAACGGGTGCAAGCCAGTTTTGCATACGCAGAATACTCGGGTTAAACTTGACGAGCCTAGCATATGCAGATATGGTCTCAGAACACTAAGAGCGAAAGGTCGAGCGTGAATCATATAGTAGATATGATCAACATAGTGATGTTCACCATTGAAAACTACTCCATCTCACGTGATGATCGGACATGGTTTAGTTGATATGGATCACGTGATCACTTAGATGATTAGAGGGATGTCTATCTAAGTGGGAGTTCTTAAGTAACATGATTAGTTGAACTTTAATTTATCATGAACTTAGTACCTGATAGTATTTTGCATGTCTATGTTGTTGTAGATAAATGTCCCATGCTACTATTCCTTTGAATTTTAATGTGTTACTAGAGAAAGCTAAGTTGAAAGATGATGGTAGCAACTACACGGACTGGGTCCGTAACTTGAGGATTATCCTCATTGCCGCACAGAAGAATTACGTCCTGGAAGCACCGCTAGGTGCAAAGCCCGCTATAGGAGCAACACCAGATGTTATGAACGTCTGGCAAAGCAAAGCTGATGACTGATACGTCTCCAATGTATCTATAATTTTTGATTGCTCCATGCTATATTATCTACTGTTTTGGACTATATTGGGCTTTATTTTCCACTTTTATATTATTTTTGGGACTAACCTATTAACCGGAGGCCCAGCCCAGAATTGCTATTTTTTGCCTATTTCAGTGTTTCGAAGAAACGGAATATCAAACGGAGTCCAAACGGAATAAAATCTTCGGGAACATTATTTTCTCACCGAGCATGATCCAGGAGACTTGGACCCTGCTCCAAGGAACAAAAGAGGTGGTCACAAGGGTGGGGAGTGCGCCCCCGTGCCTCGTGGGCCCCTCGTTGCTCCTCCGGCATACTTCTTCCTCCTATATATACACACGTACCCCCAAATGATCAGAAGGGGAGCCAAAAACCTAATTCCACCACCGCAACTTTCTGTATCCACGAGATCCCATCTTGGGGCCTGTTCCGGAGCTCCGCCGGAAGAGGGCCGTCATCACGGAGGGCTTCTACATCATCATAGCCTCTCCGATGAAGTGTGAGTAGTTTACCTCAGACCTTCGGGTCCATAGTTAGTAGCTAGATGGCTTCTTCTCTCTCTTTGAATCTCAATACAAAGTTCTCCCCCTCTCTTGTGGAGATCTATTCGATGTAATCTTCTTTTTGCGCTGTGTTTGTTGAGACCAATGAATTGTGGGTTTATGATCAAGTCTATCTATGAATAATATTTGAATCTTCTCTGAATTCTTTTATGTATGATCGGTTATCTTTGCAAGTCTCTTCGAATTATCCGTTTGGTTTGGCCAACTAGATTGGTAGTTCTTGCCATGGGAGAAGTGCTTAGCTTTGGGTTCGATCTTGCGGTGTCCGTACCCAGTGACAGAAGGGGCAGCAAGGCACATATTGCATCATTGCCATCGAGGATAACAAGATGGGGTTTATTTCATATTGCATGAATTTATCTCTCTACATCATGTCATCTTGCTTAAGACGTTACTCTGTTTTTAACTTAATACTCTAGATGCATGCTGGATAGCGGTCGATGAGTGGAGTAATAGTAGTAGATGCAGAATCGTTTCGATCTACTTGTCACGGACGTGATGCCTATATACATGATCATGCCTAGATATTCTCATAACTATGCTCAATTCTGTCAATTGCTCAACAGTAATTTGTTCACCCACCGTAGAATACTTATGCTCCTGAGAGAAGCCACTAGTGAAACCTATGGCCCCCGGGTCTATTCTCATCATATCAACATCCATCACTTTAATCTTGCTTTGCTTTTTTACTTTGCCTTTACTTTTTACTTTGCATCTTTATACCAGAAATACCAAAAAATATTATATCTATCAGATCTCACTCTCGTAAGTGACCGTGAAGGGATTAACAACCCCTAATCGCGTTGGTTGCGAGTTGCTATCGCTTTGTGCAGGTACGAGGGACTTGAGCGTGGCCTCCTACTGGATTGATACCTTGGTTCTCAAAAACTGAGGGAAATACTTACGCTACTCTGCTGCATCATCCCTTCCTCTTCGGGGAAAACCAACGCAAGCTCAAGACGTAGCAAGAAGGATTTTTGGCGCCGTTGCCGGGAAGTCTACGCAAAAAGTCAACATACCAAGTACCCATCACAATCCCTATCTCTCGCATTACATTATTTGCCATTTGCCTTTCATTTTCCTCTCCCCCCAATTCACCCTTGCCGTTTTATTCGCCCTCTCTCTATCCTCCCTCTCTATTTGCCTCTTTTGCCCGTTTGCTTTTTGTTTGCTCGTGTGTTATATTGCTTGTTTGTCGCGATGGCTCAACCAAGATTCGGTGATCTTCACCTTAAAAGGTTAGAGGAGATCGAAAACAACGTTAGGAAATTTATGGTTTTGCAATTTGAGCATAATAATTTCTTTAGAAATGAGCTTAAAGAAGAAAAAAGTTTTATGAGTTATATGAATAAAGAGCTTGATGATATGTCTAAAGAATTTGATGGCATAAGATCCCAAATTGCTCGTCTAGAAAAGATGACCGCCGAAATTTCGGATATGCAAGCCACCTTAGTTAATAAGATGGCTGCTAAACCGGATTCCTATGAAAATCAAGATGAAGATCTAAAAGTTATTGATGTGTCCCCTATTAAATCTTTGTTTTGCAATATGAATCTTGATGAAACTGAATGTGATCTTCCTTTACCTAGATGGCATTCTAAAAAATCGGAGTATTTAGATCTTAATGATGAAATTGATGAAAGTGGGATTGAAAGAAATAAAAATCTAGATGTTGCTAAACCCACTATATTGGATTTCAAGGAATTTAATTATGAAAGTTGTTCTTTAATTGATCGTATTTCCTTGTTGCAATCCGTGCTAAATTCTCCACATACTTATAGTCAAAATAAAGCCTTCACCGAACATATTGTTGATGCCTTGATGCAATCTTATGAAGAAAAACTTGAGTTAAAAGTTTCTATCCCTAGAAAACTCTATGATGAGTGGGAACCAACTATTAAAATTAAAATTAAAGATCATGAGTTTTATGCTTTGCGAGATTTGGGTGCTAGTGTCTCTACTATTCCCAAGACTTTGTGTGATTTACTAGATTTCCGTAATTTTGATGATTGCTCTCTAAACTTGCATCTTGCGGATTCCACTATTAAGAAACCTATGGGAAGAATTAATGATGTTCTTATTGTTGCAAATAGGAATTATGTGCCCGTAGATTTCATTGTTCTTGATATAGATTGCAATCCTTCTTGCCCTGTTATTCTTGGTCCTTTCCTTAGAACGGCTGGTGCGATTATTGATATGAAGGAAGGGAATATTAGATTTAAATTTCCATTAAAAAAGGGCATGGAACACTTTCCAAGAAAGAAAATAAAATTACCATATGAAACTATCATGAGAGCCACTTATGGATTGCCTACCAAACATGGCAATACCTAGATCTATCCTCGCTTTTATGCCTAGCTAGGGGCGTTAAACGATAGCGCTTGTTGGGAGGCAACCCAATTTTATTTTTATTCCTTGCTTTTTGCTCCTGCTTAGTAATAAATAAATTATCTAGCCTCTTTTTTAGTTGTGTTTTTTGTGTTTAATTAGTGTTTGTGCCAAGTAGAACCGTTGGGAAGACTTGGGGAAAGTCTTGTTGAACTTGCTGTAAAAAACAGAAACTTTAGCGCTCACGAGAACTGCTGTCATTTTTATTTGAAGAGTGCTATTTAGTTAATTCTTTTTTAAGATGATTAATAGATAAATTCCTCACGTCCAGCGATTTATTTTAGAATTTTTGGGGTTCCAGATCTTTCTCTAGATACAGATTACTACATACTGTTCTGTTTTTGACAGATTCTGTTTTTCGTGTGTTGTTTGCTTATTTTGATGAATCTATGGCTAGTAAAATAGTTTATAATCCATATAGAAGTTGGAATACAGTAGGTTTAACACCAATATAAATAAAGAATGAGTTCATTAGAGTACCTTGAAGTGGTCTTTTGTTTTCTTTCGCTAACGGAGCTCACGAGTTTTCTATTCTGAGTTTTGTGTTGTGAAGTTTTCAAGTTTTGGGTGAATTCTTTTGATGGATCATGGAACAAGGAGTGGCAAGAGCCTAAGATTGGGGATGCCCATGGAACCCCCAAGATAATCCAAGGAGACCAAAAAGTCAAAGCTTGGGGATGCCCCGGAAGGCATCCCCTCTTTCGTCCACTTCCATCGGTAATTTACTTGGAACTATATTTTCATTCACCAACATGATATGTGTTTTGCTTGGAGCGTCTTGTATTATTTGTGTCTTTGTGTCTCAGTATACCACAATCATCCTTTCTGTACACACCTTTTAAGAGAGCTATACATGAATTAAAATTTGATAAGAATACTCTATGTGCTTCACTTATATCTTTTGAGCTAGATAATTTTGCTCTATGTGCTTCACTTATATCTTTTGAGCGTTATAATTTTGCTCTATGTTCTTCACTTAGATATTTTAGATCATGGTGGTGGATTTGTTTTAAAGAAATTATTGATCTCTCATGCTTCAATTAAATTATTTTGAGAGTCTCTTAATAGCATGGTAATTTGCTTAATAATAATATGCTTGGTATTCAAGATTTGTGAAACTTTCTTTTGAGTGTGTTGAATACTAAGAAAAGATTGAAGCATGATAATTGTTTTGAGATATGGAGGTGATAATATTAAAGTCATGCTAGTTGAGTAGTTGTGAATTTAAAGAATGCTTGTGTTAAAGTTTGTGATTCCCGTAGCATGCACGTATGGTGAACCGTTATGTGACGAAGTTGGAGCATGATTTATTTATTGATCGTCTTCCTTATGAGTGGTGGTCGAGGACGAGCGATGGTCTTCTCCTACCAATCTATCCCCCTAGGAGCATGCGCGTAATACTTTGCTTTGATAACTTCTAGATTTTTTCAATAAGTATATGAGTTCTTTATGACTAATGTTGAGTCCATGGATTATACGCACTCTCACCCTTCCACCTTTGCTAGCCTCTCTAATACCGCGCACCTTTCGCCAGTATCATACACCTACCATATACCTTCCTCAAAACAGCCACCATACCTACCTATTATGGCATTTCCATAGCCATTCCGAGATATATTGCCATGCAACTTTCCACCATCTAGTTCATCATGACATATTCATCATTGTCATATTGCTTAGCATGATCATGTAGTTGACATAGTATTTGTGGCAAAGCCACCATTCATAATTTTTCATACTTGTCACTCTTGATTCATTGCATATCCCGGTACACCGCCGGAGGCATCCATATAGAGTCATACTTTGTTTTAGAATCGAGTTGTAATCATTGAGTTGTAAATAAATAAAAGTGTGATCATCATCATTCAATAGAGCATTGTCCCAAATAAAAAAAGAGAAAGGCCAAAGAAAAAAAGGAAGGCCCCCAAAAAAGAAAATAAATAAAAAGGGGCAGTGCTACTATCCTTTTTTCCACACTTGTGCTTCAAAGTAGCACCATGATATAGCGAGTCTCATATATTGTGCTTCAAAGTAGCACCATATTCTTCATATAGAGAGTCTCATATGTTGTCACTTTCATATACTAGTGGGAATTTTTCATTATAGAACTTGGCTGGTATATTACAATGATGGGCTTCCCCAAAATTGCCCTAGGTCTTCGTGAGCAAGCAAGTTGGATGCACACCCACTTAGTTTCTTTTGTTGAGCTTTCATACATTTATAGCTCTAGTGCATCCATTGCATGGCAATCCCTACTCACTCACATTGATATCTATTGATGGGCATCTCCATAGCCCGTTGATATGCCTAGTTGATGTGAGACTATCTTCCCCTCCTTTTTGTCTTCTCCACAACCACCATTCTATTCCACCTATAGTGCTATATCCATGGCTCATTCTCATGTATTGCGTGAAGATTGAAAAAGTTTTGAAAAATTTAGAGTATGAAACAATTGCTTGGCTTGTCATTGGGGTTGTGCACGATTTAAATACTTTGTGTGGTGAAGATGGAGCATAGCCAGACTATATGATTTTGTAGGGATAACTTTTTTTGGCCATGTTATTTTGAGAAGACATAATTGCTTTGTTAGTATGCTTGAAGTATTATTATTTTTATGTCAATATAAACTTTTGTCTTGAATCTTTCTAATCTGAATATTCATACCACAATTAAGAAGATTTGCATTGAAATTATGCCAAGTAGCACTCCGCATCAAAAATTCTCTTTTTATCATTTACCTACTCGAGGACGAGCAGAAATTAAGCTTGGGGATGCCTGATACGTCTCCAACGTATCTATATTTTTTGATTGCTCCATGCTATATTATCTACTGTTTTGGACTATATTGGGACTAACCTATTAACCGGAGGCCCAACCCAGAATTGCTGTTTTTTTTGCCTATTTCAGTGTTTCGAAGAAACGGAATATCAAACGGAGTCCAAACAGAATAAAATCTTCGGGAACGTGATTTTCTCACCGAACGTGATCCAGGAGACTCGAACCCTGCTCCAAGGAACAAAAGAGGCAGTCACGAGGGTGGGGGCGCCGCCCTCCCTAGGGCGCGCCCCCTGCCTTGTGGGCCCCTTGTTGCTCCTCCGGCGTACTTCTTCCTCCTATATGTACACATGTACCCCCAAACGATCAGAAGGGGAGCCAAAAACCTAATTCCACCGCCGCAAATTTCTGTATCCACGAGATCCCATCTTGGGGCCTGTTCCGGAGCTCCGCTGGAAGAGGGCCGTCATCACGGAGGGCTTCTACATCATCATAGCCTCTCTAATGAAGTGTGAGTAGTTTACCTCAGACCTTCAGGTCCATAGTTAGTAGCTAGATGGCTTCTTCTCTCTCTTTGAATCTCAATACAAAGTTCCCCCCCTCTCTTGTGGAGATCTATTCGATGTAATCTTCTTTTTGCGATTTGTTTGTTGAGACCGATGAATTGTGGGTTTATGATCAAGTATATCTATGAATAATATTTGAATCTTCTCTGAATTCTTTTATGTATGATTGGTTATCTTTGCAAGTCTCTTCGAATTATCCGTTTGGTTTGGCCAACTAGATTGGTAGTTCTTGCCATGGGAGAAGTGGTTAGCTTTGGGTTCGATCTTGCGGTGTCCTTACCCAGTGACAGAAGGGGCAGCAAGGCACGTATTGCATCGTTGCCATCGAGGATAACAAGATGGGGTTTATTTCATATTGCATGAATTTATCTCTCTACATCATGCCATCTTACTTAAGGCATTACTCTGTTTTTAACTTAATACTCTAGATGCATGCTGGATAGCGGTCGATGAGTGGAGTAATAGTAGTAGATGCAGAATCGTTTCGATCTACTTGTCATGGACGTGATGCCTATATACATGATCATGCCTAGATATTCTCATAACTATGCTCAATTCTGTCAATTGCTCAACAGTAATTTGTTCACCCACCGTAGAATACTTATGCTCTTGAGAGAAGCCACTAGTGAAACCTATGGCCCCCGGGTCTATTCTCATCATATCAATCTCCATCACTTTAGTCTTGCTTTGCTTTTTTACTTTGCCTTTACTTTTTACTTTGCATCTTTATACCAAAAATACCAAAAAATATTATATCTATCAGATCTCACTCTCGTAAGTGACCGTGAAGGGATTGACAACCCCTAATCGCGTTGGTTGCGAGTTGCTATCGCTTTGTGCAGGTACGAGGGACTTGAGCGTGGCCTCCTACTGGATTGATACCTTGGTTCGCAAAAACTGAGGGAAATACTTACGCTACTCTGCTGCATCATCCCTTCCTCTTCGGGGAAAACCAATGCAAGCTCAAGACGTAGCAATGACTAATTGATAGTTCAGTGTGCCATGCTTTACGACTTAGAATCGGGACTTTAACGACATTTTGAACGTCATGGAGCATATGAGATGTTCCAGGAGTTGAAGTTAATATTTCAAGCAAATGCCCGAACTGAGAGATATGAAGTCTCCAATAAGTTCTATAGATGCAAGATGGAGGAGAATAGTTCTCTCAGTGAACATATACTCAGAATGTCTGGGTACCACAACCGCTTGACTCAACTAGGAGTTAATCTTCCTGATGATAGTGTCATTGACAGAGTTCTTCAAGCACTGCCACCAAGCTACAAAAGCTTCATGATGAACTATAATATGCAAGGTATGGATAAGACAATTCCCGAGCTTTTCGCAATGCTAAAGGCTGCGGAGGTAGAAATCAAGAAGGAGCATCAAGTGTTGATGGTTAACAAGACCACTAGTTTCAATAAAAAGGGGAAAGGGAAGAAGGGGAACTTCAAGAAGAACGGCAAGCAAGTTGCTGCTCAAGTGAAGAAGCCCAAGTCTGGACCTAAGCTTGAGACTGAGTGCTTCTAATGCAAAGGGACTAGTCACTGGAAGCGGAACTGCCCCAAGTATTTGGCGGATAAGAAGGATGGCAAAGTGAAAGGTATATTTGTTATACATGTCAATGATGTGTACCTTACTAATGCTCGCAATAGCGCCTGGGTATTTGATACTGGTTCTGTTGCTCAATTTTTAACTCGAAACAGGGGCTACAGATTAGGCGAAGATTGGCTAAGGACGAGGTGACAATGCGCGTGGGAAATGGTTCCAAAGTCGATGTGATCGCGGTTGGCACGCTACCACTACATCTACCTTCGGGATTAGTTTTAGACCTGAATAATTGTTATTCGGTGCCAGCGTTAAGCATGAACATTATATCTGATGTTGTTTGATGCGAGACGGTTATTCATTAAAATCAGAGAATAATGGTTGTTCTGTTTATATGAGTAATCTTCTATATCTAAATAGCTAGCCCCCACTAACCTATTTCTCTCAACATGCAAGCATGACACCTCATCAAGCAACATGCATTAGAAAAGACCCACTTCAACATTCAATGAGTCAAAGGAAAAGATTCACTTCAACATGCAAACAAGCATGATATATTTAATAAATATTTTACAAAAATACAATAATCAAACACAAATAGCAATATGTATTTTTAGTTTTAGCTCACATATTATTTCTCTGAATATTCTTATTTTCCTAAAATAATTAATATCTTAGAAATATATTGCAAAATATTCCCGCAACAACGTGCGGTTTATGGTCATGCACCCTTAATGAGTGGTCTATTTTTATTGAATCTCGATAGTAGTGATACACATATTCATAGTATTGAAGCCAAAAGATATAACTTTAATAATGATAGTGCAACTTATTTGTGGCACTGCTGTTTAAGTCATATTGGTGTAAAGCGCATGAAGAAACTCCATGCCGATGGGCTTTTGGAATCACTTGATTATTAATCACTTGATGCTTGCGAACCATGCCTCATGGGCAAGATGACTGAAACTCCATTCTCCGGAACAATGAAGCGAGCAATAAACTTGTTGGAAATAATACTTACTGATGTATGCGGTCCGATGAGTGTTGATGCTCGCGGCGGGTATCGTTATTTTCTGACCTTCATAGATAATTTGAGCAGATATGGGTATATCTACTTGATGAAACATTAGTCTGAAACATTTGAAGTTCAAAGAATTTCAAAGTGAAGTGGAAAATCATCATAACAAGAAAATTAAGTTTCTACGATCAGATCGTGGAGGTGAATATTTGAGTTATGAGTTTGGTCTTCATTTAAATCAATAAAGAATAATTTTGCAACTCACGCCACCTGGAACACCACAGTGTAATGGTGTGTCCGAACATCGTAACCGCACTTTATTAGATATATATGGTGCGATCTATGATGTCTCTTACTGATTTACCGCTATCGTTTTGGGGTTATGCTTTAGAGACGGCTGCATTCACGTTAAATAGGGCACCATCAAAATCTGTTGAGATGACACCATATGAAATGTGGTTTGGCAAGAAATCCAAGTTGTCGTTTCTTAAAGTTTGGGGCTGCGATGCTTATGTGAAAAAGCTTCAACCTGATAAGCTCGAACCAAAATCGAAGAAATGTTTCTTCATAGGATACCCAAAGGAGACTGTTGGGTACACCTCTATCACAGATCCGAAGGCAAGATATTCATTGCTAAGAATGTATCCTTTCTAGAGAAGGGGTTTCTCTCGAAAGAAGTAAGTGGGAGGAAAGTAGAACTTGATGAGGTAACTATACCTTCTCCCTTATTGGAAAGTAGTTCATCACAGAAATTAGTTCCAGTGATCCCTACACCAATTAGTGAGGAAGCTAATGATGATGATCATGAAACTTCTGATCAAGTTACTACCGGACCTCGTAGGTCAACCAACGTAAGATCCGCACCAGAGTGGTACGGTAATCCCGTTCTGGAGGTCATGTTACTTGACCATGACGAACCTATGAACTATGAGGAAGCGATGATGAGCCCAGATTCCGCAAAATGGCTAGAGGCCATGAAATCTGAGATGGGATCCATGTATGAGAACAAAGTGTGGACTTTGGTTGACTTGCCCGATGATCGGCAAGCCATAGAGAATAAATGGATCTTCAAGAAGAAGACTGACGCTGACAGTAATATTACTGTCTACAAAGCTCGACTTGTTGCAAATGGTTTTTGACAAGTTCAAGGAGTTGACTACGATGAGACCTTCTCACCCGTAGTGACGCTTAAGTCTGTCAGAGTCATGTTAGCAATTACCGCATTTTATGATTATGAAATTTGGCAAATGGATGTCAAAATTGCTTTCCTTAATGGATATCTCAAAGAAGAGTTGTATATGATGCAACCAGAAGGTTTTGTCGATTCTAAAGGTGCTAACAAAGTGTGCAAGCTCCAGTGATCCATATATGGACTGGTGCAAGCCTCTCGGAGTTGGTATATACGCTTTGATATGGTTTTATACAGACTTTTGGAGAAGCCTGTATTTACAAGAAAGTGAGTGGGAGCTCTGTAGCATTTCTGATATTATATGTGGATGACATATTGTTGATCGGAAATGTTACTGAATTTCTAAATAGCATAAAAGGATACTTGAATAATAATTTTTCAATAAAAGACCTCGGTGAAGCTGCTTATATATTGGGCATCAAGATCTATAGATATAGATCAAGACACTTAATTGGACTTTCATAAAGCACATACCTTGATAAAGTTTTGAAGAATTTAAAAATGGGCCAGTCAAAGAAAGGGTTCTTGCCTGTGTTACAAGGTATGAAGTTGAGTCAGACTCAATGCCCAACCACTGCAGAAGATAGAGAGAAAATAAAAGTCATTCCCTATGCTCCGGCCATAGGTTCTATCATGTATGCAATGCTGTGTACCAGACCTGATGTGTGCCTTGCTATTAGTTTAGCAGGGAGGTACCAAAGTAATCCAGGAGTGGATCACTTGACAGCGGTCAAGAACATCCTAAAATACCTGAAAAGGACTAAGGTTACGTTTCTCGTTTATGGAGGTGACAAAGAGCTTGTCGTAAATTGTTATGTAGATGCAAGCTTTGACACCGATCCGGATGACTCTAAGTCACAATCCGGATACGTATTTTTATTGAATGATGGAGCTGTCAGTTGGTGCAGTTCTAAGCAGAGCGTCATGGCGGGATCTACGTGTGAAGCGGAGTACATAGCTATTTCAGAAGCAGCAAATGAAGGAGTCTAGATGAAGGAGTTCATATCCGATCTAGGTGTAATACCTAGTGCATCGGGTCCAATAAAAATCATTTGTGACAATACTGGTGCAATCGCCTTGGCAAAGGAATCCAGATTTCACAAGAGAACCAAGCACATCAAGAGACACTTCAATTCCATCCGCAATCAAGTGAAGGAGGGAGACATAGAGATTTGTAAGATATATACGAATCTGAATGTTGCAGACCCGTTGACTAAGCTTCTCTCACGAGAAAAACACGATCAACACCAAGACTCCATGGGTGTTAGAATCATTACTATGTAATCTAGATTATTTACTCTAGTGCAAGTGGGTGACTGACAGAAATATGCCCTAGAGGCAATAATAAAGTTTTTATTTATATGTCCTTATATCATGATAAATTTTTATTATTCATGCTAGAATTGTATTAACTGGAAACTTAGTACATGTGTGAATACATAGACAAACAGAGTGTCCCTAGTATGCCTCTACTTGACTAGCTCATTAATTAAAGATGGTTAAGTTTCCTAGCCATAGACATGTGTTGTCATTTGATGAACAAGATCACATCATTAGAGAATGATGAGATGGACACGACCCATCAGTTAGCTTAGCATAATAATCGTTGAGTTTTTCTGCTATTGCTTTCTTCATGACTTATACATGTTCCTCAGACTATGAGATTATGCAACTCCCGAATACTGGAGGAGCAGTGTGCTATTGATACGTCTCCATCATATCTATAATTTTTGATTGTTCCATGCCAATATTCTACAATTTTCATATGACAACTTTTTATATTATTTTTGGGACTAACATATTGATCCAGTGCCCAGTGCCAGTTCCTGTTTGTTGCATGTTTTATGTTTCGCAGAATATCCATATCAAACGGAATCCATACAGGATAAAAACAGACGGAGCTTATTTTTGGAATATCTGAAAAATCTGGAGAAAGATCAACGCGAAACGGTATCCGAGGTGGGCACGAGGTAGGGGGGCGCGCCCCTGACCCTCGTGGTCCACCCGTAAGGCGGTTGATGCCCTTCTTAGGTCGCAAGAAAGCTAATTTTTGGTACAAAATCATGGCGAAGGTTTCAGTCCAATCGGAGTTACGGATCCCCATATATATATATATATACGAAATGGTGAAAGGGCATCAGAGGAGAACGCAGAAACAGAGAGAGACAAAGAGACAGATCCAATCTCGGAGGGGCTCTCGCCCCTCCCATGCCATGGAGGCCAAGGACCAGAGGGGAAACCCTTCTCCCATCTAGGGAGGAGGTCAAGGAAGAAGAAGACGAAGGAACCCCCTCTCCCCTTCTGTTCCAGTGGCGTCGGAACGCTGCCGTGGCCATCATCATCATCACCGCGATCTACTCCAACACCTCCGCCATCTTCACCAACATCTCCATCACCTTCCCCCCTCTATCTACAGCGGTCCACTCTCCCGCAACCCGCTGTACCCTCTACTTGAACATGGTGCTTTATGCTTCATATTATTATCCAATGATGTGTTGCCATCCTATGATGTTTGAGTAGATTTTCGTTGTCCTATCGGTGGTTGATGAATTGCTATGATTGATTTAATTTGCTTATGGTTATGTTGCTGACCTTTGGTGCCCATCATATGAGCGCGCGCGTGGATCACACCATAGGGTTAGTTGTATGTTGATAGGACTATGTATTGGAGGGCAAGAGTGACAGAAGCTTCAACCTAGCATAGAAATTGATGCATACGGGAATGAAGGGGGACCAATATATCTTAATGCTATGGTTGGGTTTTACCTTAATGAATGTTAGTAGTTGCGGATGCTTGCTAATAGTTTCAAGCATAAGTGCATAGAATTCCAAGTCAGGAATGAGATGCTAGCAGTGGCCTCTCCCACATAATACTTGCTATTGGTCTAGTAAAGTAGTCAATTGCTTAGGGACAATTTCGCAACTCCTACCAACACTTTTCCACACTCACTATATTTACTTTATTGCTTCTTTACTTACAACATCCCTTAGCTTTTATTTACATGCTCTTTATTATCTTGCAAACCTATCCAAAAACACCTACAAAGTACTTCTAGTTTCATACTTGTTCTAGGTAAAGCAAACGTCAAGCGTGCGTAGAGTTGTATCGGTGGTCGATAGAACTTGAGGGAATATTTGTTCTACCTTTAGCTCCTCGTTGGGTTCGACACTCTTACTTATGGAAAACTGTTGCGACCCCCTATACTTGTGGGTTATCAAGACCTTTTTTTGGCGCCGTTGCCGGGGAGCAATAGCGTGGGGTGAATATTCTCGTGTGTGCTTGTTTGATTTATCACTAAGTAATTTTTATTTGTTGTTCTTAGTTGTCCTTTATCTTTAGTTATGGATATGGAACACGAAATACCAAAAAATTAGGTGTACTTGCTACTCATGGAGATGAGGAACCTCCTAAAACCCTCGATGCTTGTTATGTGACAGAAATTATGTACTACTCTGATAATCTTGAGAAAACCCCATTCAATCTGGTAATGGGAGTAACGTTGGATCAACGTGAATACTTTAGGGATTATCGCTTGACACAAAAAGGGAAACTATTATGGGATCAAATTTATATATTGAAGTGGTATGCTCGGCAAGTATGCTTGAGTTATGATTATACTTGTTGCTCTAGGATGAAGGCTCCACACCTTCCCTTTTCATGAAAATTTAATGATAATGAAACCTTAGCTTCTTGTGCTAATGGTATATATGATTACTATGATGTGGAACAAATAGAAGAATTTGCTGCTTTTAAGGGTGCTTATGAAATTGAATCTTTGTTTGAAAAGCATGAAGCTTTTGATGATGATGTTTATAGGCCTGAAAATTTAGCTATCTTAAAATACTGCTATGATAATTATGAATATAATTCCTATATTAATGCGCTTATTGAGAAAGTCTCCGCTATCGAAGAAGAGACTAATATTTTGCAGGAATCTATGGAAGAAGAAGTTGATGAAACTGTGAGCTCATTGGATGAAGAAGATGAGGAGGAGAGCGAAGAACAAAAGGAGGAAGAGCGGATTGATCACATGTGTCCACCTTCTAATGAGAGTAACTCTTCAACTCATACATTGTTTAATCCCCCTTCATGCTTACCGAAGGATGAATGCTATGATAATTTCTATGATCCCATTGATTCTTTTGAAATATCCCTTTTTGATGATGCTTGCTATGCTTGTGGCCAAGATGCCAATATGAATTATGCTTATGGAGATGAACTTGCTATAGTTCCTTATGTTAAACATGAAATTGTTGCTATTGCACCCACACATGATAGTCCTATTATCTTTTTGAATTCTCCCAACTACACTATATCGGAGAAGTTTACCCTTATTAAGGATTATATTGATGGGTTGCCTTATGCCGTTGCACATGATGATTTTGATGAATATAATATGCATGTGCTTGCTGCTCCTACTTGCAATTATTATGAGATAGGAACTATATCTCCACCTCTCTATGTTCCCCACATGATAAAATTGCAAGAAACTGTTTATCTACGCGTTGGCCTTTTCTATGTGTGCATGAATTGTTCTTTTATGACATGCTGATGCATAGGAAGAGAGTTAGACTTCGTCATTACATGATATATGTTGCTTTGTGCTCACTACTAAATTACAAATCATTGTTAATTAAAATTGGCTTTGATATACCTTGGGATCCGGGTGGATTCACTACTTGAGCACTATATGCCTAGCTTAATGGCTTTGAAGAAAGCGCTGCCAAGGAGACAACCCGGAAGTTTTAGAGAGTCATTTATTTCTGTTGAGTGCTTTTATATAGTTTAAAAACAACAAAAATAAAGAGGGGAACCCAAAACTTTTTCAAAAAGGAAAGTGAAAGTGAGAAAGACAAGCATTGTTGAAGTGGGAGAGCTCCTTGAACTTTGTTCATGCTCACGGCAACTTTGTGAATCTTGATTATAGAAACTTTTCAACAAAAATAATTATCCCCTTGTACAATTCCATTGTATTATAAAAATAATGTGCCAAGGTTTGCCTTTAGGATGTTTACATTTGCTTGATGGTTTGTACGGTGCAGGACATAAACTTTGGCTGTAGTCTATTTTGAACTGTCTTTCTATACAAATTGTTTATTTTTCCTAATTTTGGTAGTATTTTTCTATACAAATGGTTCTGATTCTTTTTGAACTGTCTTTCTATACAAATTGTTTATTTTTACTAATTTTGGCAGTATTTTTCAAGTATCAGAAGTATGGTGAATGTTCATATTATTACAGACTCTTCTGTTTTAGACAGATTCTGTTTTTGATGCATAGTTTGCTTGTTTTGATGAAACTATCAATTCTTATCAGTGGATTAAGCCATGAAAAAGTTATATTACAGTAGACACAATGCAAAAACAAAATATGAATTAGTTTGCAACAGTACTCAGAGTAGTGATTTGCTTTATTATACTAACGGATCTTACCGAGTTTTCCGTTGAAGTTTTGTGTGGATGAAGTGTTCGATGATCGAGAAGGTCTCGATGTGAGAAGAAGGAAGAGAGGCAAGAGCTCAAGCTTGGGGATGCCCGAGGCACCCCAAGTAAATATTCAAGGAGACTCAAGCGTCTAAGCTTGGGGATGCCCCAGAAGGCATCCCCTCTTTCTTCAACAAGTATCAGTATGTTTTCGAATTCGTTTCGTTCATGCGATATGTGCAATCTTGGAGCGTCTTTTGCATTTAGTTTTCATTTTTCTTTTATGCACCATGCTGGTATGAGGTAGTCCTTGGTTGATTTATATAATGCTCTTTGCACTTCACTTATATCTTTTGAGTATGGCTTTATAGAATGCTTCATGTGCTTCACTTATATCATTTGAAGTTTGGATTGCATGTTTCTCTTTTCATAGAAAACCGCCATTTGTAGAATGCTCTTTTGCTTCACTTATATTTGTTAGAGCGTGGGCACATCTTTTGAAGAAAGGGTTGAAATCTCTTGCTTCACTTATATCCATTTAGAGAGATGACAGGAATTGGTCATTCACATGGTTAGTCATAAAATCCTACATAAAACTTGTAGATCACTGAATATGATATGTTTGATTCCTTGCAATAGTTTTGCGATATAAAGATGGTGATATTAGAGTCATGCTACTGGGTAGTTGTGGATTAGTAGAAATACTTGTGTTGAGGTTTGTGATTCCCGTGGCATGCACGTATGGTGAACCGTTATGTAACAAAGTCGGAGCATGAGGTATTTATTGATTGTCTTCCTTATGAGTGGCGGTCGGGGACGAGCGATGGTCTTTTCCTACCAATCTATCCCCCTAGGGGCATGCGTAGTTGTACTTTGCTTCGAGGGCTAATAAACTTTTGCAATAAGTATGTGAGTTCTTTATGACTAATGTTGAGTCCATGGATTATACGCACTCTCACCCTTCCATCATTGCTAGCCTCTCTAGTATCGCGCAACTTTCGCCGGTACCATAAACCCACCATATACCTTCCTCAAAACAACCACCATACCTACCTATCATGGCATTTCCATAGCCATTCCGAGATATATTGCCATGCAACTTCCATCATCATCATATACATGACTTGAACATTCATTGTCATATTGCTTTGCATGATCGTAAGATAGCTAGCATGATGTTTTCATGGCTTGTCCGTTTTTTGATGTCATTGCTACGCTAGATCATTGCACATCCCGGTACACCGCCAGAGGCATTCATATAGAGTCATATCTTTGTTCTAGATATCGAGTTGTAATATTGAGTTGTAAGTAAATAAAAGTGTGATGATCATCATTATTAGAGCATTGTCCCAGTGAGGAAAGGATGATGGAGACTATGATCCCCCCAAGTCGGGATGAGACTCCGGACGAAAAAAAGAAAAAAAAGAGAAAGGCCATAAAAAAAGGATGGCCCAAAAAAATGAGAGAAAAAGAGAGAAGGGACAATGCTACTATCCTTTTTCCACACTTGTGCTTCAAAGTAGCACCATGTTGTTCATATAGAGTCTCTTGAGTTATCACTTTCATATACTAGTGGGAATTTTCATTATAGAATTTGGCTTGTATATTCCAACGATGGGCTTCCTCAAATGCCCTAGGTCTTCAAGAGCAAGAAAGTTGGATGCACACCCACTTAGTTTCAGTTTGAGCTTTCATATACTTATAGCTCTAGTGCATCCGTTGCATGGCAATCCCTACTCACTCACATTGATATCTATTGATGGGCATCTCCATAGCCCGTTGATACGCCTATCTGATGTGAGACTACATTCTTTTTGTATTCTCCACAACCACCATTCTATTCCACCTATAGTGCTATATCCATGGCTCACGCTCATGTATTGCATGAGGGTTGAAAATGTTGAAGCGCGTTTGAGGGAGTCCTGGATTAGGGGGTCTCCGGATAGCCGGACTATCTCCATTGGTCGGACTGTTAGACTATGAAGATACAAGATTGAAGACTTCGTCTCGTGTCCGGTTGGGACTCTACTTGGCGTGGAAGGCAAGCTAGGCAATACGGATATGGATATCTCCTCCTTTGTAACCGACCTTGTGTAACCCTAACCCTCTCCGGTGTCTATATAAACCGAAGGGTTTTAGTCCGTAGGACAACAACCACAACATACAATCATACCATAGGCTAGCTTCTAGGGTTTAGCCTCTCTGATCTCGTGGTAGATCTACTCTTGTACTACCCATATCATCAATATCAATCAAGCAGGACGTAGGGTTTTACCTCCATCAAGAGGGCCCGAACCTGGGTAAAACATCGTGTCCCCTGCCTCCTGTTACCATCCGGCCTAGACGCATAGTTCGGGACCCCCTACCCGAGATCCGCCGGTTTTGACACTGACATTGGTGCTTTCATTGAGAGTTCCTTTGTGTCGTCGCCTTTAGGCTTGATGGCTCGTACTATCATCGATAGCGATGCGGTCCAGTGTGAGACTTTTCTCCCCGGACAGATCTTCGTATTCGGCGGCTTTGCATTGCCGGCTAATTCGCTTGGCCTTCTGGAGCAGATTGAAAGCTACGCCCCTGGCCGTCAGGTCAGATTTGGAAGCTTGAACTACACGGCCGACATCCGCGGAGACTTGATCTTCGACGGATTCGAGCCACAGCCGGGCGTGCCGCACTGTCACGATGGGTATGACCTAGCTCTGCTGCCGAACAGTACCCTAGAGGCCGCGCCCGCATCAGCTCCGACCCTTAGCTCGGAGCCAACTGCGCCAATCGAGGACGGGTTGTTAGACACCGCCTCAGGGGCTGCAGTCTCAACGATGATCGAGCCGAACACCTGCCTAACCCTCTGCGCAGCCCGTGACTCCAAGGTGCCGGACTCTTTTCCAGACTCCGAACCATCCATGCCCCTGCCAATCGAATTTGATTGGGCGCCGATCATGGAATTCACCGCCACAGATATCTTTCAGCACTTGCCCTTCGGCGACATTCTGAATTCACTAAGGTCTCTCTCTTTGCCAGGAGAGCCCTGGCCGGACTATGGCCAACAGGATTGGGATGCGGACGACGAAGAAATTCGACGCCCACCCACCACCCACTTTGTAGCCACTGTCGATGATTTAACCGACATGCTCGACTTCGACTCCGAAGACATCGATGGTATGGACGACGATGTAGGAGACGAACATGAACCAGTGCCTATAGGGCACTGGAAAGCCACCTCATCATATGACATATACATGGTGGATACACCCAACGAAGGCAATGGCGACGAGATAGCAGAGGATGACCCCTCCAAGAAGCAACCCAAGCGCCGACATCAGCGGTGCTGCTCTAAGTCTTGCCAAAGCAAAAGTGGTGATACCGGCACAGGAGATAATAACACTCCGGATAGTGCCAAAGACAACAACAATCCCCTCTAGCAATATTTAGAGCAGGAGGATGAAGGAGCCAGCTCTCCTGAGAGAGCGGCAGACGCAAAGGAGGAGGATGACAATTACACCCCCTTCCGAAGACGAGGCAAGCCTCGACGACGATGAATTTGCCGTCCCAGAAGATCCCGTCGAACAAGAGCGGTTCAAGCGCCGGCTTATGGCCACGACAAATAGCCTGAAGAAAAAGCAGCAGCAGCTTCAAACTGATCAAGATCTGCTAGCTGACAGATGGACTGAAGTCCTCGCGGCCGAGGAATATAAACTCGAGCGCCCCTCCAAGAATTACCTAAAGCGCAGGTTACTACCCCGACTGGAGGAAGAAGTGTATGATACGGCTGATCGGCAACCTCGTGGCCGTGATAGAGAGGCATTCCAGCCAAAAGCTCAGCCTCCACCCCGATGCCATTCAAATTAAAAGGCATGGGGAGATACGCCAGACCTGCGAGACATATTGGAGGACAAAGCAAAGCATGCAAGATCGATCTACGGATCACGACGGCGCACCACTCTGCGAGACGATAAACATCACGCCGGATATAGTAAAATCAAATCCAGCCAGGCCGAACACAGCGGGCAAGACCCATTCGAGCTGCGTCGCGATATAGCCCAATACAGAGGCGCCGCACACCCCTTATGCTTCAGACAAAGTAATGGAACATCAATTCCCAGAAGGTTTCAAACCTATAAATATTGAATCATACGACAACACAACAGATCCTGCAGTATGGATTGAGGATTTCCTCCTCCACATCCACATGGCCCGCGGTGATGACTTACACGCTATCAAATACCTCCCACTAAAGCTCAAAGGACCAGCGTGACATTGGCTTAACAGCTTGCCAGCGGACTCCATTAGCTGTTGGGAAGATCTGGAAGCCGTATTCCTCGACAACTTTCAGGGCACTTATGTGCGACCACCAGATGCCGATGACTTGAGCCACATAATTCAGCAGCTAGAAGAGTCGGCTAGGCAATTCTGGACTCGGTTCCTTACAAAATAAAATCAAATCATCGACTGTCCGGATGCGGAGGCCTTAGCGGCTTTCAAACACAACATCCAAGATGAGTGGCTAGCCCGGCACCTTGGTCAGGAAAAGTCGAAATCTATGGCAGCTCTCACGACGCTCATGACCCGCTTTTGTGCGGGAGAAGACAACTGGCTGGCTCGCAGTAATAACATATCAAAGAACCATGGTACCTCAGATACCAAGGACGGCAATAGCAGGTCATGTCGCAACAAACATAAGCGCCGCATTAACAACGAAAATACTGAGGATACGGCAGTCAATGCCAGATTCAAAGGCTCTAAACCCTGTCAGCGGAAAAATCCATTCAAACAAAGTACACCGGGTCCGTCCAGCTTGGACCGTATACTCGATCGCTCGTGTCAAATACACAACACCCCTGACAAGCCAGCCAATCACACCAACATGGATTGTTGGGTGTTCAAGCAGGCCGGCAAGTTAATTGCCGAAAACAAGGACAAGGGGCCGCATAGCGATGACGAGGAGGAGCCCCGGCAGCCGCACACCGGAGGGCAGAAGAGGTTTCCCCCGCAAGTGCGGACAGTGAACATGATATACGCGACCCACATCCCCAGAAGGGAGCGGAAGCGTGCGCTCAGGGACGTATATGCGTTGGAGCCAGTCGCCCCAAAGTTCAACCCTTGGTCCTCCTGCCCGATCACCTTCGATCACAGGGACCACCCCACTAGTATCCGTCATGGTGGATTCGCCGCACTGGTCCTAGACCCAATCATTTGCGGATTTCACCTCACTCGAGTCCTTATGGATGGCGGCAGCAGCCTGAGCCTGCTTTATCAGGACACAGTGCACAAAATGGGTATAGACCCCTCAAGGATCAAACCCACAAAAACAACCTTTAAGGGCGTCATTCCAGGTGTAGAGGCCCATTGCACATGCTTAGTTACACTGGAAGTGGTCTTCAGATCCCCGGATAATTTCCGAAGCGAAGAGTTAATCTTCGATATAGTCCCGTTCCGCAGTGGTTATCACGCGCGGCTCGGGCGAACCGCATTCGCTAGATTCAATGCGGTACCGCATTATGCATACCTCAAGCTCAAGATGCGAGGACCTCGCGGAGTTATTACAGTCAATGGAAACACAGAGCGCTCTCTCCGAACAGAGGAGCACACCGTGGCCCTCGCAGCAGAAGCGTAAAGCAGCCTCTCAAGGCAATCAACCAGTTCAGCGCTTCAAAGCCCGGATACCTTCAAGCGCGCTCGGGGCAATCGGCAAATAGACCGTCTGGCGTGATCTGAGCTCGCGTAGCAATACGGTGGCCACCCCAATCCCAGCCCAACGGCGAAATTCGTGCCGCGCATACATAATTACGCATTAAAAATACCATGGGCACAGGTGGGGAGGGGGGCACAACTGCGGCACGCCCCAAGACGCGGCCTAAACCGCACTAGGGGCTTCCATTCAGTTATTTTTCTTTTTCTTTCAGGACCTTAATCTCTGAAAACACGGTCCGGCAGCACTATTGCCAAACACATGATGCAGCAACCAAGGAGGCAGACAGCTACGTCATACCACGGAATTCCTAGGTTGATTACAGTAACGAGTGAAATATTCAATTTAATATCATTCCTCAGCTTGCCCTTGGAAGGGGCATAGTCCTACTCTTTGCTTATCACACTATCTGTATCACTCTGCTTTAACGCAATTTTTTAATAAACAATGCATGACATTATGACTATTATTGCATTCTTGTTATATATATATATATATATATATATATATTCATTAATGACGCCTTGCAACTGTACACTCTGGTACGGCCAATACACCAGGGGCTTACGTACCCCACAATACGGTGTGAAAAGTCCGAACACTTTCACAAGTGCGGGACCCCGAACTTATAGCATTATATGCATCAACTCCGAATCATGTCCTTGGTCAAATGTTGGGTTTGCCCGGCTCCTATGTTTTGGTACCTTAAGTTCCGCTCTATCGGCTAAGGTAGCGATAGGAGAACTACTGCGATTGTGCCCCGGTTCTGCCGGGCTTAGCACCTCAATAGAGAAAGCTAAAACTGACAGTCATGATAAGGCGAGAGACTGGTCGCTGTTCGGCGAGGTTTTTCGAGTCCCTAAAGACTTATGCCGCTTAGGGCGAGGGGCCGGCCTTGTCCGGCTTACAGGCGTGTATCGCGCTCCAAATTCGGCCTTCCGAATACCAGGGGCTTCGCCGAAATTTAAAATTATAGAATTCTATGGCTAAGTGAGAGTGATAAAGCATTATTAGTCCAGTTGCCTTGTTCGTTGTGCTGAGCACCTCCCTCGAAGGACCCAAATATGGGAACAAGAGTGCTCAGGTTTATCCCGAACACCCCAACACTCATGGCACGGGGGCAGAAGCCGAGGACTATCCATCTCTCAGATTGGATAAACGGCCAAACAGAAGGTAATATTTTAAATTCACACAAGCGTTGCATAGCGCATATGAAACAAGTTTTCATCATACAGGATCACACGAGCAAGTCTCATTCAAATATTACATCTTTTGAACACTCATCCGTGATGAGACGGGCACCCGACAGAACACCTTCGTAGTACATCTCGGGGTGGCGGTGCTCCTTGCCCTCCGACGGCCCCTCTTTGATCAGCTTCACGGTGTCTAGCTTGACCCACTGCAATTTCACACGAGCGAAAGCCCGGCGTGCACCTTCAATGCAGACAGATCGCTTGACGACCTCCAGCCGCGGGCAGGCATGCACAAGCCGCCTCACCAGGACGAAGAAGCTGTTCGTAAGGGCATCGCCAGGCCATAGCCGGATAATAAAGCTCTTCATGGCCCGATCGGCCGCCTTATGTAGCTCGACCATCTGCTTCAGCTGGTCGCTCATTGGCACCGGGTGTTCGGCCTCAGCATACTGAGACCAGAACAACTTATCCGTTGAGCTTCCATCCTCGGCTTGGTAAAATTGTGCGCCATCGGACACACTGCGGGGCAGATCTGCGTATGCTCCTGGAGAGCTCCGGATTCGGGTAAGTAATCGGTAATTTACTTTTACATGCTTGCTTTGCATATAGAAAGCCTTACCCGCCGCTATCTTCTTCATCGTGTCAATCTCTTGGAGGGCCTTTTGGGCTTCGGCCTTGGCACTTTTTACACTCTCGAGGGCCACGACAAGCTCAGACTCCCGCGTCTTTGAGTCAAGCTCCAACGCCTCGTGCTTCGCCACGAGAGCATGGAGCTCTTGCTGCACCTCGCCCACCCGAGCCTCGTGCTTCTCTCGCTCGGTGCGCACCTTGGCCGCTTTATCTTCGGCCTTGGTTAGCGCTTGCTTCAGGGTCGCCACCTCGGTCGTGGCCCCTGGCAAACATACAATGATCCTGTCATTTTGCAATCGCGTCCTTTCTTATATATACATATCTATAGACAGGGTATTACTTACCCTTGTTCTCCTCGAGCTGCCTCTTGGCAAGGCCGAGCTCTTTCCTGGACCCCTCGAGGTCCTGCTTCAGTAAGGTGACCTCCGCAGTCAGTGCGGCAGACGCCAACAGCGAAGCCTGCATATGCATATTGACACACTTATATTAGACTCCTGCGATATTATTTGATCCTCTGTTCACCTTTTCTTTGTGAACACCGAACAAAGCATCAGGGGCTACTGTCTATGCGGTAATATTTCTACTACATTTTAAAACACTTACCTCGAAGCCTGTTAGAAGGCTGGCACAGGCTTCAGTCAATCCGCTCTTGGTGGACTGAACCTTCTGGATCACCGCACTCATGATAGTGTGGTGCTCCTCGTCGATGGAAGCACTGCGAAGCGCTTCCAGCAGATTGTCCGGCGCCTCTGGATGGACAGAGGTCACCGGCACAGGCATCTTGCCCCTCTTAGAAGGAGTCCGCCTGCCCAAGCCTAGAACCGCTGGAGGTTCCGACACAGTGTTAGGCTGAGGGCCGAACTCGAAGCTCTCAGGGGCCCCGTGCCCTCGGCTCCCGGAGTCCGGAAGGTCGCCTTGAGGCGCCTCCGGGACTGTCTCCCCTCGATTCGGTGCCTCTTGAGACAACACCTCGGCGTCGTCGGCAGGATGAGGGGAGGTGGCGGTCGGGACTGGATCACTATCCATGTCCGACAAGCCCAAGGAGCCGTCCGATGATACATCGATACTGGCTCGTGGCGGCCTGCATAATTGCGTTCAGCGTTAGGGAAAGCAGTGCGACAAAGGAATCCTATGAGTTACTCTGGTATCCGAATACTTACGATCTCCCCGGGGGCTTGACCCTGGGCAACCACTCGTCTTCGCCTTCGTCGGCGGCGGTGGAACCATCCAGAAGGAGAGTCCTTCCCTTCTTGGACCCTCCGGCCTCCCCAGTTGGGGCGGCCTTCCTTTTCTTGTCTCCCCAGTCGGTGGGGGAGCATCTTCTTCTTCTTCCTCGTCTTCGGGGGAAGAGTGCTCCGCAGAGTCATCAGACGGTGAGTCTGACAACGCCTGGCGTCGGGAACTCTTTCGGGTTCCCTTGGCCTTCTTGGTCTTCTCCGGCACCGTATAAGGGGCCGGAGTCAACATCTTCGCCAGAAGAGCGTCTGCGGGGCCTTCGGGCAAAGGAGCCGGACAGTCGATCTGTCCGGCCATCTTCTGCCAGTCATGTCAAAGGTACGGGAGTTTAGATCCGCATAGAGTCAATCTATATAAAAAAATAAGCATCCTGTGAAAGGTAAAGCAGCTTACCGCACTGGCTTGGCGCTTCGCGCTGAATCCGCGATCCTCAGTAATAGGAGGGGGGACCTCGGCACTTTTGAACAGCACCCTCCAGGCATCTTCATGAGTCGTGTCGAAGAGCCTGTTCAGAGTTCGGTCCTGCGCCGGGTCAAACTCCCACAAGTTGAACTCCCGTTGTTGGCACGGGTGGATTCGGCGGATGAGCATAACTTGGACTATGTTGACAAGCTTGAGCTTCTTGTTCACCATGTTTTGAATACATGTTTGGAGTCCGGTCAGCTCTTCCGAACTACCCCAGGACATGCCCTTCTCTTTCCAGGAGGTGAGCCGCGTGGGGATGCCAGATCGGAACTCGGGGGCCGCTGCCCATACAGGGTCGAGCGGCTCAGTGATGTAGAACCACCCCGATTGCCATCCCTTTATGGTTTCCACAAAGGAGCCCTCGAGCCATGTTACGTTGGGCATCTTGCCCACCATGGTGCCTCCGCACTCCGCCTGGCGGCCACCCACCACCTTCGGCTTGACATTGAAGGTCTTCAGCCATAAGCTGAAGTGGGGCTTAATGCGGAGGAAGGCCTCGCACACGACGATAAACGCCGAGATGTTGAGGATGAAGTTCGGGGCCAGATCGTGGAAATCCAGGCCGTAATAGAACATGAGCCCCCAGACGAATGTATGGAGAGGGAATCCCAGTCCGCGGAGGAAATGGGTGAGGAATACTACCCTCTCATGGGGCCTGGGGGTGGGGATGAGCTGCCCCTCATCTGGGAGCCGGTGCGCGATGTCGTCAGGCAGGTATCCGGCTCTCCTTAGTTTCTTGATGTCTCCCTCCGTGACGGAGGAGACCATCCACCTGCCTCCCGCTCCGGACATGGTTGGAGAAGGTTGAGGTGGGAAGTGTGGACTTGGGCGCTAGAGCTCAAGTGTGCGAAAACGGATGAGCAACGGAGGAAGAAGGCGTGGATAGAAAGGTGAATCCTTATCCCTTTATATGGGCGGGCGAAGCTAAGCGTCCCCACTTGCCTGGTAAAACTCGCTTATCCCCCAAGCGCCGCAATTGATGGCGCAGTTGGGTTACCCACGCCCGTATTGATGAGAATCCCGTAATAAGGGGACACGATCTCTGCTTTGACAAGACGTGTCGAAAAACTGCCTCGCGTTATGTGTGGGGCTGGTTAAAGGAAACGGTTCGAATAATCACCGGGCCATGACATAACATTGTGCTGCCAAAACAAGCCAGCAAATTAGATCTGTGGAAATATTATTCTCTCTACGGTGGAATGTGAAACTTATTTTGCAGGGTTGGACACTATCTCGTATTCAAATTCTTCTGTGATGTATTCGGAGAAGGAACCCGCCTTGCAATGCCGAAGACAATACTACGCGCCGGACTCATCGTCATTGAAGCCTAGTTCAGGGGCTACTGAGGGAGTCCTGGATTAGGGGGTCTCCGGATAGCCGGACTATCTCAATTGGCCAGACTGTTAGACTACGAAGATACAAGATTGAAGACTTCGTCTCGTGCCCGGATGGGACTCTACTTGGCGTGGAAGGCAAGCTAGGCAATACGGATATGGATATCTCCTCCTTTGTAACCGACCTTGTGTAACCCTAACCCTCTCCGGTGTCTATATAAACCGAAGGGTTTTAGTTCATAGGACAACAACCACAACATACAATCATACCATAGGCTAGCTTCTAGGGTTTAGCCTCCCTGATCTCGTGGTAGATCTACTCTTGTACTACCCATACCATCAATATCAATCAAGCAGGACGTAGGGTTTTACCTCCATCAAGAGGGCCCGAACCAGGGTAAAACATCATGTCCCCTGCCTCCTATTACCATCCGGCCTAGACGCACAGTTCAGGACCCCCTACCCGAGATCCGCCGGTTTTGACACCGACAACGTTAAAAAGTATGAACCAATTGCTCGGCTTGTCATCGGGGTTGTGCATGATGTGAATATTTTGTGTGGTGAAGATGGAGCATATCCAGACTACATGATTTTGTAGGGATAACTTTCTTTGGCCTTGTTATTTTGAAAAGACATGATTGCTTTATTAGTGGGCTTGAAGTATTATTGTTTTTATTTCAAATGATAGACTATTGCTTTGAATCACTCGTATCTTAATATTCATGCCATGATAGATATGTGATCAAGATTATGCTAGGTAGCATTCCACATCAAAAATTATCTTTTTTATCATTTACCTACTCGAGGACGAGCAGGAATTAAGCTTGGGGATGCTGATACGTCTCCGTCGTATCTATAATTTTTGATTGTTCCATGCCAATATTCTACAATTTTCATATACTTTTGGCAACTTTTTATATTATTTTTGGGACTAACATACTGATCCAGTGCCCACTGCCAGTTCCTGTTTGTTGCATGTTTTATGTTTCGCAGAATATCCATATCAAACGGAATCCAAACGGGATAAAAATGGACGGAGCTTATTTTTGGAATATTTGGAAAATCTGGGAGAAAGATCAACGCGAAACGGTGTTCGAGGTGGGCACGAGGTAGGGACGCGCCCCTGACCCTCATGGTCCACCCGTAAGGCGGTTGATGCCCTTCTTTGGCCGCAAGAAAGCTAATTTTTGGTAAAAAATCACAGCGAAGGTTTCATTCCAATCGGAGTTACGGATCACCATATATATATGAAACGGTGAAAGGGCAGCAGAGGAGAACGCAGAAATAGAGAGAGACAGAGAGACAGATCCAATCTCGGAGGGGCTCTCGCCCCTCCCATGCCATGTAGGCCAAGGACTAGAGGGGAAACCCTTCTCCCATCTAGGGAGGAGGTCAAGGAAGAAGAAGACGTAGGGCCCGCCTCTCCCCTTCTCTTCAGGTGGCGCCGGAACGCTGTCGTGGCCATCATCATCATCACCGCGATCTACTCCAACACCTCCACCATCTTCACCAACATCTACATCACCTTCCCCCCTCTATCTACAGTGGTCCACTCTCTCGCAACCCGCTGTACCCTCTACTTGAACATGGTGCTTTATGCTTCATATTATTATCCAATGATTTGTTGCCATCCTATGATGTCTGAGTAGATTTTTGTTGTCCTATCGGTGGTTGATGAATTGCTATGATTTATTTAATTTGCTTGTGGTTATGTTGCTATCCTTTGGTTCCCATCATATGAGCACGCGCATGGATCACACCTTAGGGTTAGTTGTATGTTGATAGGACTATGTATTGGAGGGCAAGAGTGACAGAAGCTTCAACCTAGCATAGAAATTGATGCATACGGGAATGAAGGGGGACCAATATATCTTAATGCTATGGTTGGGTTTTACCTTAATGAATGTTAGTAGTTGCAGATGCTTGCTAATAGTTCCAATCATAAGTGCACAGAATTCCAAGTCAGGGATGAGATGCTAGCAGTGGCCTGTCCCACATAATACTTGCTATTGGTCTAGTAAAGTAGTCAATTGCTTAGGGACAATTTTGCAACTCCTACCACCACTTTTCCACACTCGCTATATTTACTTTATTGATTCTTTACTTACAACAGCCCTTAGCTTTTATTTACGCGCTCTTTATTATCTTGCAAACCTATCCAAAAACACCTACAAAGTACTTCTAGTTTCATACTTGTTCTGGGTAAAGCGAACGTCAAGCGTGCGTAGAGTTGTATCGGTGGTCGATAGAACTTGAGGGAGTATTTGTTCTACCTTTAGCTCCTCGTTGGGTTCGACACTCTTACTTATCAAAAACTGTTGCGATCCCCTATACTTGTGGGTTATCAGCTATCAAACATCACAACGTAACTCGGTGATTATAAAGATGCTCTAGAGGTGTCTCTGATGGTGTTTGTTGAGTTGGCATAGACCGAGATTAGGATTTGTCACTCCGTGTATCGAAGAGGTATCTCTGGACCCTCTCGGTAATGCACGTCACTATGAGCCTTGCAAGCAATGTGACTAATGAGTTAGTTACAGGATGATGCATTACAGAACGAGTAAAGAGACTTGCCGGTGCCGAGATTGAACTAGGTATGATGATACCGACGATCGAATCTTAGGCAAGTAACATACCGATGACAAAGGGAACAACGTATGTTGTTATGCGGTTTGACCAATAAAGATCTTCGTAGAATATGTAGGAGCCAATATGAGCATCCACGTTCCTCCATTGGTTATTGACCAGAGATGTGTCTCGGTCATGTCTACATAGTTCTCGAACCTGTAGGGTCCACACGCTTAATGTTCGACGATGATTTGTATGAGTTTATGTTATTTGATGACCAAAGGTTGTTCGGAGTCCCGAATGAGATCACTGACATGACGAGGAGTCTCAAAATGGTCGAGACATAAAGATTGATATATTGGAAGGCTATATTCGGACATCGAAATGGTTCCAGAGAAGTTCGGGTATTTTCCGGAGTACCGGGAGGTTACCGGAACCCCACGGGGAGTTGATGCGCCTTAGTGGGAAGGAGAGGCGGCAACCAGGAGGTGGGGCGTGCCCCCCAAGCCCAGGCCGAATTGGACAAGGGATTGGGGGCATGGCTGTCGGTGTCAAAACAGGCGGATCTCGGGTAGGGGGTCCCGAACTATGCGTTTAAGGCTAATGGTAACAAGAGGCGGGGGACACAATGTTTACCGAGGTTTGGGCCCTCTCGATGGAGGTAATACCCTACTTCCTGCTTGATTGATCTTGATGATATGAGTATTACAGGAGTTGATCTACCACGAGATCGTAGAGGCTAAACCCTAGAAGCTAGCCTATGATTATGATTGTTCTTGTTCTACGGACTAAACCCTGCGGTTTATATAGACACCGGAGGGGTCTAGGGTTACATAGAGTCGGTTACAAGGGAGGATATCTACATATCCGAATTGCCAAGCTTGCCTTCCACGCAAAGGAGAGTCCCACCCGGACACGGGACAAAGTCTTCAATCTTGTATCTTCATAGTTCAACAGTCTGGCCAAAGTATATAGTCCGGGTATCCGAGGACCCCCTAATCTAGGACTCCCTCAGTAGCCCCTGAAGCAGGCTTCAATGACGATGAGTTCGGCGCGCAGATTGTCTTCGACATTGCAAGGCGGGTTCCTTCTCCGAATACTCCATAGAAGATTTTGAACACAAGGATCGTGTCCGGCTCTGCAAAATAAATTCCACATACCACCATAGAGAGTATATTATTACACAAATCTAATCCACTGACAACTTTTTATAACGTGACGTCCTGCCATGGCCCAGTCATTACGAACCGTTTTTCCCTGCTTGCCACTGCACGTGTTGTGAGGCGATTTTATTGGCACGTCTTGTCGAAGCAGAGATCGTGTTCCCCTTATCACGAGATTCTCATCAATACGGATATGGGTAACCCAACCATGCCATCAATCGCGGCGCTTGGGGAATAAGCGATTTTATGGGGCAAGTAGGGAGGCGCACAGTTTCTACCACCTTTATAAAGGGACAAGGATTCCTCTTTTCACCCACGCCTTCTTCTTCCCCTGCCCATCCATTCTCGTGCACTCGAGCTCCAGCGCCCAAGTTCTCATTTTCTCCGCAAAGCCATTCCAAACATGTCTGGAGCGGGAGGCAAGTGGATGGTCTCCTCCGTTACGAAGGAGAACATTACGAAGCTCCGGGAAGCCGGATACCTGGCCGCAGACATCGCGCACTGGCTCCCAGACGCGGGGCAGATCGTCCCTACTCCAGAACCCCATGAGAGGGTTGTATTGCTCACCCACTTCGTCCGCGGACTGGGATTTCCCCTCCACCCATTTGTCCGTGGGCTCATGTTCTACTACGGTCTGGACTTCCATGATCTGGCCCCTAATTTCATCCTCAACACCTCGGTGTTTATCGTCGTGTGCGAGGCCTTCCTCCGCATTAAGCCCCACTTCGGCCTGTGGCTGAAGACCTTCAACGTGAAACCGAAGGTGGTGGTAGGCCAGCAAGTGGAGTGCGGAGGCGCCATGGTGGGCAAAATGCCCAACGTCACCTGGCTCGAAGGCTCCTATGTGGAGACCGTGAAGGGGTGGCAATCAGGGTGGTTCTACATCACCGAGCCGCGTGACACCAACTGGGTGGCGGCCCCCGAATTTCGATCCGGCATCCCCACGCGGCTCACCTCCTGCAAAGAGAAGGGCCTCTCCTGGGGTTCATCGGTAGAGCTGACCGGACTCCAGAACTGTGTTAAAAATATGATAAGCAAGAAAATCAAGCTTGTCAATGTGGTCCAGGTCATGCTCTTCCGCCGGATCCTTCCGTGTCATAGACGGGCATTCAATATGTGGGAGTTCGACCCGGCCAAGCACAAGACGCTGCGAGAGCTTTTTGACACGATGCACAAAGACGCCTGGAAGGTGCTGTTCAAGGCCGCTGAGGTACCTCCTCCCCTTACCGAGGATCGCAGACTCAGCACAAAGCGCCCAGTCAATCCGGTAAGCTCTTTATATCTCATAAGATATTCCTTTCCCCAGTATAATCATGTGAGGGATCTGAGCCCCCATGCTATTTTAACAAGACTGGGTAGCGACAGCAGAGCGGATCGATTGTCTGGCCCCATTGCCGAAGATCCAGCAAGGGCTCTCTTAATGGAGATGCTGGTCCCGACGCCCTATGAGGCACCGGAGAAGAAGGCCAAGAAGAAGGCCGCGGGGACCAGGAAAGGTCTCCGGTGCAAGGTTGTATCGAACTCATCGTCCGAAAACACCGAGGCGCACTCCTCCCATGAAAACGAGGAGGAGGAAGAGGAAAGTTCTCTCCCCCCAACCGGGGAGGACAAGAAAAGGAAGGCAGCCCCATCTGGGGAGGCTAAAGGGTCCAAGATGGGAAGGACCCTCCTTCCGGACCACTCCACAACAGCAGCTTACAGCGACAAGGAGTGGTTGCCCAGGGACAAGCCCCTAGCGAAGTCATAATTATCCGGATACTATAATAGTTCTGGTATGTTTTGTTTTATTGCTTCTTATCGTGTCAAACATGATCATGTAGTCCATCCAAAGCCCATATCGGCGTGTCTTCTTCGGATGAGTCTTTGGGCCAGTCGGCGATGAACAGCGATTCACTCCCTACAGCCACCCCCCGGCCCACGAACGACATCGAGGTGTTGTCTCAAAGGGCATCGGACTGAGGCGACATC
Source organism: Triticum aestivum (assembly GCF_018294505.1). Classification (NCBI taxonomy): domain Eukaryota; kingdom Viridiplantae; phylum Streptophyta; class Magnoliopsida; order Poales; family Poaceae; genus Triticum; species Triticum aestivum. The sequence goes on along the minus strand of NC_057797.1, from coordinate 546,137,351 downwards.
CTAGATGCCGGGCGCATGGGGGGTAAGACTCCCGTGGGTTCTAATGACGGGGGCCGCAGCAAGTTTGGCCCCCAGCCAGATACTGAGCCGGACCCTCCAGTGGTTCCGGATTCTATCTAGCGACCCCTCGCTAAGGGGGGCAAGCCGTCTGTGCTGATGGCCTTTGTCCATCCAGAGGCATCAGAAAACTTGTTGGAAGCGCTTCGCGGCGCTTCCATTGACGAAGAGCACCGCACTATCATGAGTGCGGTGGTCGAGAAGGTTCAGTCCGCCAAAAGTGGATTGACCAAAGCCTGTGCCAGCCTCCTAACAGGCTTTGAGGTAAGTAATCGAATCATGAGAAAATATCACATCATAGACAGTAGCCCCTGATGCTCTGTTTGGTGTTCCAAAAGAAATGCCGAACAGAGGATCAAATAACAATCACAGGAGTCTAATCAGAATATGTCTATGTGAATAAGCAGGCTTCGCTGCTGGCCGCTACCGCTCGTACTGCGGAGGTCTCCGGACTGAAGCAGGACCTTGATCGGTCCAAGGAAGAGCTCGGCCTTACCAAGAGGCAGCTCGAAGAGAACAGAGGTAAGTGATACCCCGTCTGTATATTGATAAAGAAAAAAGTGGTTATTAGATCATAGGATCACCAGGAATTTTGCTAGGGGCCACGACCGAAGTGGCGGCCCTAAAGAAGGCGCTGTCCGAGGCCGAAGACAGAGCGGCCTAAGAGCGCATCGAGCGCGAGAAGCAAGAGGCCCAAGTTGGCGAGGTTCAGCAAGAGCTCCAGGATTTCGTCAAAAAATATGAGTCCTTGGAGCGTGACTCTAAGACGCAGGGGTCCGAGCTTGCGAAGGCCCTCAAGAACGCATAAAATGCCAAGGCCGAAGCTCAAAAGGCCCTCCAGGAGATTTAGGCGGTCAAGAAGATAGTGGCGGGTAAGGCATTCATTATGCAAAGCAAGCATGTGAAGGAAACTTTCCTTTTACTTACCCGAATTCTGAGCTATCCAGGAGCGTTTGCAGATCTACCTAGCAGCGTATCGGATGCCGCGGAGTTCTACCCGGCCGAGGAAGGGAGCTCGATGGAAAAGTTGTTCTGGTCTCAATATATTGGGACCGAACATCCGGTGCCCTTGAGCGACCACCTGAAGCAACTGGTCGAGCTTCACAAGGCGGCCGAACTGGCCATGAAGGGTCTCATACTCCGGATGTGGCCTGGTGAGCCCCTGCCTGGCAGCTACTTCAGCCTGGTAAAGCGGCTTGTGAATGCCTGCCCACGGTTTGAAGTCATAAAGCGGTATATCTGTATTGAAGGTGCACGCAGGGCCTTTGCTCGTGCGAAAGTGCACTGGGCGAAGATGGACGCCGAAAAGCTGGTGAAGGAGGGGCCACCGGAGGGCAAGGAGCATCACCACCCCGAAAAGTATTATGACAGTGTCTTGAAGGGTGCCCGCCTTGTGGCAGAGGAATGTGCTAAGTATGTAATATTTGAATGAATGTACTCATGTGATCCTGTAATATGAAAACGAGTTCATGTGCACTATATAACGTTTGTCAATTTAAAATATTACCTTCTGTGCGGCCGTTTATAAAATCTGAGAGTTGGCCAGTCGTCGGCTTCTGCCCCCATGTAACTAGTACTGAGGTGTTCGGGATAAATCTTAAACACTCTTTATCCAAAAAATTGGTCCTTTAAGGAGGTGTTTAGCGCAGCGAACAAGGCAATCAGACTATACAGCTTTATCACTCTCACTTAGCCATAGAAGTCTACAATTTGAAATTTTGGCGAAGCCCCTAGTATTCGGAAGGCCGAACTTGGGGCGCTATATATGCCTAAATCAGACAAGGCCGATTCCTCGCCCGAAGCGGAAAAAATCTTTAAGGATTTGAGACCTCTCGAACAGCGACCAACTCTCGCCGCATCATGACAGTCAGTTTTCGGCTTTCTCTACTAAGGTGCTCGTCCGGAAGAACCGGGACACAATCGCAGTAGTTCTCCCAGTGCTACCTTAGCCGATATAGCGGAACGTAAGGTACCAAAACATGGGAGCCGGGTAAACCCAACTATTGACCCAAGACATGATTCGGAGCTGATGCATATAATGCTATAAGTTCGGGGTGCCGCACTATCAAAAGTGTTCGGACTTTTCTTGCCGTGTTATGGGGTACACTGAAGCCCCTGGCGCACTGGACGTACCAGAATGTACGGTTGCCATTTGTCGTAAATGAGTAGACAGGGAAAAAAGATGAAGAAAGGCAATAATAAGCTAACGATGTGCATTGTTATTTAAATGATACGTCAAAGCGTATGTATACAAGTAGTGCAATAAGCAAAAATAGGACTATTTGACATGTCCTATCCAAGGGCAGGCTGCGTGTGGGTATGTAAACACTACAAAAAAATACACTTCCGTGATGATACGTGTTTGTCACAGTAGGTCGCGTTTTCTGTCATGCATGTACATCCATGACAAATTTATGACAGAATCAAGATAGTCATACTTGTGCGGTCGTAGAAGTGTTCCATGACATTACCAAAATTATCATCACGGAAGTGTCCACTTCCATGACGATAAATCGTGCGTCACAGAAGTGCTTTCGTCAAGGGTGACCGACACATGGCATCCACCGTAACAGAACACCGTTAAGCTATCGGGTCAGATTTTGGATCCGATAACCCGTTAACAGCCACGACTAATGCCGATTTTCCACGTGTAAAATTCTCATTGGCTGACGGATCCACGCGTCAGCTCCGCGTTGGCACAGGTGCCACTCCTCCAACAGTCGAGATGGGCCTATGATATGTTGACACATGGACCGGCCCAAAAGTAGCCCACAAAGAGTAAATGGGCCGGCCCAACCAAAGGCCCATAAGATTTAGCGGACCATAATGGGCCGACCCAGCTAAAGGCCCACAAAATTTAGCAAACCATAATGGGCCGGCCCAGCTAAAGGCCCACATGATTTTGCAGACCACAATGGGCCGGCCCAGCTAAAGGCCCATAAGATTTTGTGGACCACAATGGGCCGGCCCAGCTAAAGGCCCACTAGATTCTGCCGACCATAATGGGCCAGCCCAGCTAAAGGCCCAACATTCTCTGTCAAATCGGCCCGTCAATGGCCTGTCCTAAACTTGTCATCAACGCGGCCCATGGTCACTTCTGGCCCGTTAATAGTCCGCTAAGTAATTGGGCCGAATTACGGCCCGGTGTATTTCCAGCCTGTTAAAGGTCCAGCTTCATTTTGGCCCATTTACAGGCCATCAAAACTTTCGGCCCATAAACGACCGTGAAGGATTTGGGTCATATTCGGCCATGTCTGACATTCGGCCTGTTAGAGGCCCACTATAGCTTTGGGCCACTTTCGGCCTGTTGTCATTTTCGGCCTGTTAATGCCGGACGTAAACCATGGGCCATGTGTGGCCCAACATCATATCGGGCGCATTAACGACCCATATAAAAATGACGATAATCTAGCCCGACCGAAGTTCCGGCCTGTTAAAGGCCCGTGTATTAGGTCGGCGCATTTACGTCCCGTCCGAATTTCGGCCTGTTAAGTCCAGTGGGTTATTTGGCACAGTCAGGGCCCAATCAGGGCCCAATCTCACTTTCGGTCTATTAAAGGCCCATGTATTTTATGGGCTCAAGATATTTACACTTGTAAACGGCCTATTTTTACTGAGGGCCCAAATTATGTTTAGGCCTGTTAAAGGCCCACTATGGGCACAGGCCTACCAGAAAAATATGAAAGCTTATGCTGATTTAGGCCCAGATATTTTTAGTGGGCTACATGCCAATTTTGGCCCATAATCGTTTTTAGCCCAATTGGAATGGGCCCAACGAATGTTGGCATGTTGGGCTCCTATGAAGCTTTAGGCCGAATACATTACTAAGATAAACCTACATTATACAAAAATAGCATCGTAATTACTGCAGCCTGAGGCAGCATCATAAATGTTGTATCACAACAAAATAAATTCCAACCATACAACAAAAGGCCTGTTGGCATAAAGTTTACAGTCCTTCCAGATAAAAGCACCATCAGATATATAGAAGCACATATCATTTGACCTGAGTGCTAATGTTTCAGGCTGTAGAATCTGATGGAGCAGCACGATCTCCACCTTTTTTCCGCCATTGCTCTTGAACAACGAAGCGAATGTCTGATAGTCTGGTTTCAAAACCATTCATATCTTGACGACATTTCTCAACCACTATTCTTGTTTCCGAAACAACGTCCACTAGGGATTGGACTTGTGTCTGGAGCACAGATATATCACTCTGTCTAGCAGAAAGATTTTGTTCAGTAGGCGATTTGGATGAGGTTACCTTGACAACCAACCCAGAATTACGCAGGAAGGTGCATTTTGCACTGTTAGTGGAGAGATACTGACGCACTGCAGCAAGAGGTGACATTGTGCCTGTAGTAGCCTCGTCACCTTCAGGTGGTTGTGGCTGTTCAATCATTTGTTCCATAGCTTCCTGAAAGTTTGAACTTGTAGATTAGTGTACCAGATAAGTTACTAATGAGACAAAAACAAACAAAGTAGGTTAAACGTTTATACATAACTTATTTTGGTGAACTACTGTAATACATTAGCATGTATTGTAGTGCCAACTACATAATAAAATCACTTTCGGAACATATGTCCATGTAGCATGCCGACTGTATTGTCTATTTCCTCACATTCGTTGACATCTAAGGATAAAGAGACATGGTTTAAAGTAGGATGAACATAGTATGACATCATTCATATCATGGGCAAACAGATATAAAACAAACATGCTATTTTATCATTGTGTGCGCACGTGAACATAACAACTAGATTACAGATCAAGACCAAAAGAATATCCTTCATCTCTTTTAAACCATGTAAGGTGAAATGATACGTTAAGACAACTGTGAATAAAAGTGAACAGAGTAACTGACATTGGCTGCAAACCAAGTAGTTAAATGAACACATCACAGTACCAATCAGTTCAAGGCAGGAGGAGTAAGGACTTACAACAGCGGCTTGAACTAGTGTGCTCATGCCCTTCATCTTGCTGGTGTGGCAATCCTTGAAGATTTTCACTACATTCGGTTCAGGTTCTTTTTGGTCCGCACGGGATTTCCTCTGTATTTGGAACAAGTCAATATAGATACAATAATATGGCACAAAAAAAGAAGGAAGTAGCAGCTATTTACAAGAGCCTTGCAGTGTGCAATATAGCTACGAGATCCTGTGGTCTATTGGAATTTCACTTTAGAACGGTTGGTTTTGTTCTTCAAACAGTTAGCCTAGAAGAAGATACACTTGTAAGGCACATACATAAATACAAGTTCAATATGTGGTCTGATCAAATACATATAGCCTACCTGATGCTTTGGATCAGACCAGTGTTTAACGAGGGTTGTCCAGTCTTCATTTGTAATATATTCCACTGGAGATGTTTGGCAATTTCATTGTTAGCCTTGCCTTCAAAGTGAGATTTTCTAAGGTGGTACCGATACTGTCGCAGAGCAGACTGAAAAACATGAGTGCATGCTTGTCTAGTTGTATCATCTTTCGGATCCAACTTGAACCTCATCTGTTGAAGAAAGAATATAAGTCTTATTAGGAGGAAGCTAGAAAGTATGGGACAGAGCAAGACAATATTACTAATTGCGATGAATAACATTACTTACGGGTAAATGGTCAAGGAAGGTGTTAAACTGTGTATTGTCTTTCTCATTCCTGTACTGGATCCACGTTGGGAGGATATGTGCATGACACCTAACGGCAACGGCTGCCTCTGATACTAACTTGGCTGACTCTGTAGCATCACGTGGCCTTTTTAAACCTGCCTCAAAATGGATCTCCATTCTTCCTCCTTTAGATTTTGTTAATCTATCAAGCATTATCCCCGATGTCTGTTTCCACTTGCGCTGTGGTGCTAGTTCAACAACGAATATGGAAAGTGTTAGTGTACATCAAACTATGAGAGTACATATAAAGGAGCATGCAACTACAACTTGACTCGGTCAGGTACCGTCTTGGTGTTGATGCTCATGAGGTTCATCTGATCTTGCCAAGTCTTGTTGTGTCAGCAGTGCTTCGAAAGTAGTGTTAGGTGTGAAGGCAGCTTGGGAACTGGCTAGTTCCGGAGCAAATGAACGAGTAACTGGTTGAGATGCTGGTACAGTTGAAGCGGATGCTGCAGCTGGTGGAGCAGGTGATACTGTGTTTGTAGATTTAGCCAGTGGACTTGGACCTTCTACTGCACTATAAGTACCAGCAGAATCTCGACGGCAGAACCTTTTCCGTTTCACCCGACGAGTAACAACACTCCCTACTATATTATTTTCCTTGCTCTTTTTTGACTTTGCCATGTCAAGCTGTACCCACAACACAAAAGAATAAAATCACTCTTCAGAACTCATTGATGCATGATACAGACAAGCAATACTTTGATGTAAGACAACCGTATGAGGATGGAATATGTAAAAAAAACAGGATGGCAAGACATATTCACACCTATGATGTGCAAACTAAGCAGAATGATTTTCAAGAAAATAGAAGTAATGCAAGCTAGAAACCATATGAAAGATGCAACCAATATTACTCTGCCAAGTTAAAAGTGTCTTGTCATAAGTGGCAATTCGAAAAATTAGAAGCAGTACAACGTAGCAATTGATGCAAGATGCAACCACTATCAAACTGCCATGTTAGAAGCGTCCAATCATGAGTGACTGATGCAAGATACACAACAGCAGTACTTTGAGGTAAGAACATGGTATGATAGATAGATGCAGTGTATTCTAGACACAGAAAGCCATGTCATATGCACATGTATAACGCATAAACTTAGCAGGTGCAATTTAATCAAAATAGAAGAAATACATGCTAGACAACATATGCAACATGAAACCAATTATCACACTGTCAACTTAGAGCAAGCACCTGCGATGGTGGAGTATGGGAGATGAACTCATCATGTAGACTTGGGACTTCAACTTCATTAGCAGTACCAGTGGCAAATCTAGAGAGTCTTTGTTTGTGTCGGTGAGGAGGACCAACAACATCCCCTAACTTACTCTTTTCCTTCCTATTTTCTGATATTGCCTTATGAAGTCAAAACCACAAGAAGATGAATAAAATTAGCTCTGCATAACTGGTTGATGCATGATACAGACGAACACTACTTTGATGTAAGGCAAGCACATGATAGGAGGATGGAATATATACAAAAAAAGACAGCATTTCATATTCACACGTACGATAGGAGGATGGAATATGCATGAAAAAACAGTAAGCGGAAGGCATTTCAACAAAATTAGAAGAAATGCAAGCTAGGCACCATATGAACATGCAACCAATATCACTCTATCAGGTAAAAAGTGTCTCGTCGTAAGAGCCATTTTAAGAAATTAGAAGCAGTACAAGCTAGAAGACAATGCAAGATGCAACCTACATCACAGTCCCAAGTTAAATGTGTCTTATGGGTAAGTGATCATTGCAGATATAAGTTGTAAGCTACACAGATGCAATTCAACATAATCAGAAGCAATACAAACTAGACATCAAACGGAAAACGCAACCATGTATAACAGTTCCAAGTAAGAGCAAGCACCTGTGTTGGTGGAGTAGGGGAGATGTGCTCATCATGTACACGTATGTTCTAGAAACAGGAACACATGTCATATTCACAGGCATTATGTGTAAAGTAAGCAGATGCAATTCAAGTTAGAAGCAATACAAGCTATACATCATACACAACATGCAACCACATATAATAGTGTCAAGTTAGAGCAAGCACCTATGATGGTGGAGTAGGGTAGATGTGCTCATCATCTACACAGCTATGTTGACTGTCTAGCCTTGTGTTGTCTTGTGAATCTTGTTGGGAGGATGGCGGAGTAGAATCTGTAGAGACCCCCTGTTTGAGTTGCTCCGAAGGACCACCATCATCCACTACCGGACTAATTTCCTTCAGCTGTAATGATTTTGCTCTTCAGAACTCATTCATGCATGATACTGACGAACACTACTCGGATGAAAGGCAAACACATGATGCGAGGATGGAATATGTATGAAAAACAGGATCGTGTGACATATTCACACCTATGATGTGGTAACTAAGCAGAAGGCATTTCAACAAATTAGAAGCACTTCAAGCTAGATGATACGTCTCCAACGTATCTATAATTTTTGATTGCTCCATGCTATATTATCTACTGTTTTGGGCACTATTGGGATTTATTTTCCACTTTTATATTATTTTTGGGACTAACCTATTAACCGGAGGCCCAGCCTAGATTTGTTGTTTTATGCCTATTTCAGTGTTTCGAAGAAAAGGAATATCAAACGGAGTCGAAACGGAACAAAATCAACTGGATAAGTTATTTTTGGAACGAAAGCCACCAGATAGACTTGGAATCCACGTCAGGAGATACGGGAGGTGCTCACGAGGGTGGGGGCGCGCCCCCCTAGGGCGCCCCCTGCCTCGTGGGTCCCCCGTAGCTCCTCCGACGTACTTCTTGCACCCATATATATTGTCGTACCCTAAAACTTCCAGAACACATAATAGATCGGGAGTTCCACCGCCAGAAGCCTTCGTAGCCACCGAAAGCCAATCTAGACCCGTTCCGGCACCCTGCCGGAGGGGGCAATCCTTCTCCGGTGGCCATCTTCATCATCCCGGTGCTCTCCATGATGAGGAGGGAGTAGTTCTCCCTCGGGGCTGAGGGTATGTACCAGTAGCTATGTGTTTGATCTCTCTCTCTCTCGTGTTCTTGATTTGGCACGATCTTGATGTATCGCGAGCTTTGCTATTATATTTGGATCCTATGATGTTTCTTCGCCCCTCTACTCTCTTGTAATGAATTGAGTTTCCCCTTTGAAGTTATCTTATTGGATTGAGTCTTTAAAGATTTGAGAACACTTGATGTATGTCTTTCCGTGCGTATCTGTGGTGACAATGGGATACCACATGATTCACTTGATGTATGTTTTAGTGATCAACTTGCGGGTTCCGCCCATGAACCTATGCATAGGGGTTGGCACACGTTTTCGTCGTGATTCTCCGGTAGAACTTTGGGGCACTCTTTGAGGTCCTTTGTGTTGGTTGAATAGATGAATCTAAGATTGTGTGACGCATATCGTATAATCATACCCACAGATACTTGAGGTGACATTGGAGTATCTAGGTGACATTAGGGTTTTGGTTGATTTGTGTCTTAAGGTGTTATTCTAGTACGAACTCTAGGGCCATTTGTGACACTTATAGGAATAGCCCAACAGATTGATTGGAAAGAATAACTTTGAGGTGGTTTCGTACCCTACCATAATCTCTTCGTTCATTCTCCGCTATTAGTGACTTTGGAGTGACTCTTTGTTGCATGTTGAGGGATAGTTATATGATCCAATTATGTTATTATTGTTGAGGGAACTTGCACTAGCGAAAGTATGAACCCTAGGCCTTATTTCCACACATTGCAATACCGTTTACGCTCACTTTTACCATTATTTACCTTGCTGTTTTTATATTTTCAGATTACAAAAACCATTATCTACTATCCATATACCACTTGTATCACCATCTCTTCGCCGAACTAGTGCACCTATACAATTTACCATTGTATTGGGTGTGTTGGGGACACAAGAGACTCTTTGTTATTTGGTTGCAGGGTTGCTTGAGAGAGACCATCTTCATCCTACACCTCCTATGGATTGATAAACCTTAGGCCATCCACTTGAGGGAAATTTTCTAATGTCCTACAAACCTCTGCACTTGGAGGCCCAACAACGTCTACAAGAAGAAGGTTGTGTAGTAGACATCAAGCTCTTTTCTGGCGCCGTTGCCGGGGAGGTGAGTGCTTGAAGGTATATCTTTAGATCTTGCAATCGAGCCTTTTAGTTTCTTGTTTTATCACTAGTTTAGTTTATAAAAGAAAATTAAAAAAATGGAATTGAGTTTGTCTCATACGCTTCACCTTTTTAATATCTTTCGTGAGTATGATGGAAAGGATAATTGTGCTCAAGTGCTAGAAGAAGAAATCTATAAAATGTTTGGCACTAAATATTTGAATGATGAGCATGATTGCAATGTTGTTAGTATGAATTCCTTGAATATCCATGATGCTAATGATATGCAAAGCCACAAGCTTGGGGAAGCTATGTTTGATGAAGATGATATTTTTTGTCCCCCAAGTTTTGATGAGCAAATTTATTATGATGAAAGCAGGCTTCCTATCTATGATGATTATTGTGATGACACGTATGCTTTAAAGAACAATGATAACCATGAAACTTGTCATCTTGATCTTAATTTTCAATCACATGATAGTTATTTTGTTGAGTTTGCTCCCACTATTATTCATGAGAAGAAATTTGCTTATGTGGAGAGTAATAAAATTTCTATGCTTGTAGATCATGAAAAGAATGCTTTAGGTGCTGGTTATATTGTTGAATTCATTCATGATGCTACTTAAAATTATTATGAGGGAGGAATATATGCTTGTAGGAGTTGCAATAATATCAAGTTTCATCTCTATGTGCTTAAAGTTTTGAAGTTATGCTTGTTTTACCTTCCTATGCTAGTTGACTATTGTTCCCACAAGTTGTTTGATCACAAAATCCCTATGCATAGAAAGTATGTTAGACTTAAATGTGCTAGTAATATTCTTCATGATGCTCTCTTTATTTTACAATTCTTATACTTTATGTGAGCATCATTGAAATCATCATGCCTAGCTAGGGGCGTTAAACGATAGCGCTTGTTGGGAGGCAACCCAATTTTATTTTTGTCCATTGCCTTTTGTTCCTGTTTAGTAATAAATAATTCATATAGACTCTGTTTAGATGTGGTTTTATTCTTTTAATTAGTGTTTGTGCCAAGTAGAACCTTTGGGAAGACTTGGGGAGAGTCTTGTTGATCATGCTGTCAAAAACAGAAACTTTAGCGCTCACGAGAATTGCTGCCATTTTTATTTGGAGAGTGATATTTAGTTAATTCTTTTTGCAGATGATTAATAGACAAATTCCTCAGGCCCCGCAATGTATTTGAGAATTTTATGAGTTCCATAAGTATACGTTTGATCCAGATTACTACAGTCTGTTCTGTTTTTGACAGATTCTGTTTTTCATGTGTTGTTTACTTATTTTGATGAATCTATGGCTAGTAAAATAGTTTATAAACCATAGAGAAGTTGTAATACAGTAGGTTTAACACAAATATAAATAAATAATGAGTTCATTACAGTACCTTGAAGTTGTGATTTATTTTCTTATACTAACGGAGCTTACGAGTTTTCTGTTAAGTTTTGTGTTGTGAAGTTTTCAAGTTTTGGGTAAGGATTCGATGGACTATGGAATAAAGAGTGGCAAGAGCCTAAGCTTGGGGATGCCCAAGGCACCCCAAGGTAATATTCAAGGACAACCAAGAGCCTAATCTTAGGGATGCCCCGGAAGGCATCCCCTCCTTCGTCTTCGTTCATCGGTAACTTTGCTTGGAGCTATATTTTTATTCGCCACATGATATGTGTTTTGCTTGGAGCGTCAATTTATTTTGCTGTGCTTGCTGTTTGAATAGAATACCAAGATCTGAAATTATTAAATGTTAGAGAGTCTTCACATAGTTGCATAATTATTTGACTACTCATTGATCTTCACTTATATCTTTCGGAGTAGTTTGTCATTTGCTCTAGTGCTTCACTTATATCTTTTAGAGCAAGGTGGTAGTTTTATTTTGAAGAAATAGATGAACTCTCATGCTTCACTTATATCATTCTAAGAGTCTTAAATAGCATGGTCATTTGCTTAAAATCCTAATATGCTAGGTATTCAAGAATAATAAAACTTTCTTATGAGTGTGTTGAATACAATGAGAAGTTTGATGCTTGATAATTGTTTTGAGATATGAGGATGGTGATATTAGAGTCATGCTAGTTGAGTGGTTATGAATTTGAGAAATACTTGTGTTGAAGTTTGTGATTCCCGTAGCATGCACATATGGTGAACCGTTATGTGATGAAGTCGGAGCATGATTTATTTATTGATTGTCTTCCTTATGAGTGGCAGTTGGGGACGAGCGATGGTCTTTTCCTACCAATCTATCCCCCTAGGATCATGCGCGTAGTACTTTGTTTCGATAACTAATAGATTTTTGCAATAAGTATGTGAGTTCTTTATGACTAATGTTGAGTCCATGGATTATACGCACTCTCACCCTTCCACCATTGCTAGCCTCTCTAGTACCGTGCATCTTTCACCGGTACCATAAACCCACCATACACCTTCCTCAAAACAGCCACCATACCTACCTATTATGGCATTTCCATAGCCATTCCGAGATATATTACCATGCAACTTTTCACCATTCCTTTTATTATGACACGCTTCATCATTGTCATATTTCTTTGCATGATCATGTAGTCAACATTTTATTTGTGGCAAAGCCACCATTCATAATTCTTTCATACATGTCACTCTTGATTCATTGCATATCCCGGTACACCGCCGGAGGCATTCATATAGAGTCATACTTTGTTCTAGTATTGAGTTGTATCATTGAGTTGTAAATAAATAGAAGTGTGATGATCATCATTCAATAGAGCATTGTCCCCCCAAAAGGAGAAAGCCCATACAAAAAAGAAGAGAAAGGCCAAATAAAAAAATAAAGGCCAAAAAAAGGAAAGGCCAAATAAAAAAATGGGGGGACAATGCTACTATCCTTTTACCACACTTGTGCTTCAAAGTAGCACCATGATCTTGATGATAGAGAGTCTCCTATGTTGTCACTTTCATATACTAGTGGGAATCTTTCATTATAGAACTTGGCTTGTATATTCCAATGATGGGCTTCCTCAAAATGCCCTAGGTCTTCGTGAGCAAGCGAGTTGGATGCACAGCCACTAGTTTCTTTTGTTGAGCTTTCATATACTTATAGCTCTAGTGCATCCGTTCCATGTCAATCCCTACTCACTCACATTGATATCTATTGATGGGCATCTCCATAGCCCGTTGATACGCCTAGTCGATGTGAGACTATCTTCTCCCTTTTTGTCCTCTCCACAACCACCATTCTATTCCACCTATAGTGCTATGTCCATGGCTCACGCTCATGTATTGCGTGAAGATTGAAAAAGTTTGAGAACATCAAAAGTATGAAACAATTGCTTGGCTTGTCATCGGGGTTGTGCATGATTTAAATATTTTGTGTGGTGAAGATAGAGCATAGCCAGACTATATGATTTTGTAGGGATAACTTTCTTTGGCCATGTTATTTTGAGAAGACATGATTGCTTAGTTAGAATGCTTGAAGTATTATTATTTCTATGTCAATATGAACTTTTGTCTTGAATCTTATGGATCTAAATATTCATATCACAAGTAAGAAGAATTATATTGAAATTATGCCAACTAGCATTCCACATCAAAATTTATCTTTTTATCATTTACCTACTTGAGGATGAGCAGGAACTAAGCTTGGGGATGCTTGATACGTCTCCAACGTATCTATAATTTTTGATTGCTCCATGCTATATTATCTACTGTTTTGGGCAATATTGGGCTTTATTTTCCACTTTTATATTATTTTTGGGACTAACCTATTAACCGGAGGCCCAGCCCAGATTTGTTGTTTTATGCCTATTTCAGTGTTTCGAAGAAAAGGAATATCAAACGGAGTCGAAACGGAACGAAATCAACTGGATAAGTTATTTTTGGAATGAAAGCCACCGGATAGACTTGGACTCCACGCTAGGAGATACGGGAGGTGCTCACGAGGGTGGGGGGCGCGCCCCCTGCCTCGTGGGGCCCCCATAGCTCCTCCGACGTACTTCCTTCACCCATATATATCGTCGTACCCTAAAACTTCCAGAATGCATAATAGATCGGGAGTTCCGCCGCTAGAAGCCTCCGTAGCCACCGAAAGCCAATCTAGACCCGTTCCGGCACCCTGCCGGAGGGGGCAATCCTTCTCCGGTGTCCATCTTCATCATCCCGGTGCTCTCCATGACGAGGAGGGAGTAGTTCTCCCTCGGGGCTGAGGGTATGTACCAGTAGCTATGTGTTTGATCTCTCTCTCTCTCTCTCTCTCTCTCGTGTTCTTGATTTGGCACGATCTTGATGTATCGTGAGCTTTGCTGTTATATTTGGATCCTATGATGTTTCTTCCCCCTCTACTCTCTTGTAATGAATTGAGTTTCCCATTTGAAGTTATCTTATCGGGTTGAGTCTTTAAATATTAGAGAACACTTGATGTATGTCTTGCCGTGCATATCTGTGGTGACAATGGGATACCACGTGATTCACTTGATGTATGTTTTGGTGATCAACTTGCGGGTTCCGCCCATGAACTTATGCATAGGGTTTGGCACATGTTTTCGTCGTGATTCTCCGGTAGAACTTTGGGGCACTCTTTGAGGTCCTTTGTGTTGGTTGAATAGATGAATCTGAGATTGTGTGACGCATATCGTATAATCATACCGACGGATACTTGAGGTGACATTGGAGTATCTAGGTGACATTAGGGTTTTGGTTGATTTGTGTCTTAAGGTGTTATTCTAGTACGAACTCTAGGGCTGTTTGTGACACTTATAGGAATAGCCCAACGGATTGATTGGAAAGAATAACTTTGAGGTGGTTTTGTACCCTACCATAATCTCTTCGTTCGTTCTCCGCTATTAGTGACTTTGGAGTGACTCTTTGTTGCATGTTGAGGGATAGTTATATGATCCAATTATGTTATTATTGTTGAGGGAACTTGCACTAGCGAAAGTATGAACCCTAGGCCTTATTTCCACACATTGCAATACCGTTTACGCTCACTTTTACCATTAGTTACCTTGCTGTTTTTATATTTTCAGATTACAAAAACCATTATCTACTATCCATATACCACTTGTATCACCATCTCTTCGCTGAACTAGTGCACCTATACAATTTACCATTGTATTGGGTGTGTTGGGGACACAAGAGACTCTTTGTTATTTGGTTGCAGGGTTGCTTGAGAGAGACCATCTTCATCCTACGCCTCCTACGGATTGATGAACCTTAGGTCATCCACTTGAGGGAAATTTGCTACTGTCCTACAAACCTCTGCACTTGGAGGCCCAACAACGTCTACAAGAATAAGGTTGTGTAGTAGACATCACTAGACACCGTATGAAAGATGCAACCAATATCACTCTGCCAAGTTCAAACTGTATGGCGTTTCAACAAATTAGAAGTAGTACATGCTAGAAATCATATGCAAGACACAACCAATATCACAGTGGCGACTTAAAGGTGCCTTATCATAAGTGACTGATGCGGGATATGCAAGATAGTGGTCTGATGTAGAAACAGGAACACATGTCATATTCACATGCATTATGTGTAAAGTAAGCAGATGCAATTCAACAAAGTTAGAAGCAATACAAGCTAGACATCATACGCAACATGCAACCACATATAATAGTGCCAAGTTAGAGCAAGCACCTGTGATGGTGGAGTAGGGGAGATGTGCTCATCATCTACACAACTACGTTGACTGTCTAGCCTTGCGTTGTCTTGCGAATCTTGTTGGGAGGATGGCGGAGTAGAATCTGTAGAGAACCTCCGTTTCAGTTGCTCGGAAGGACCACCATCATCCAATGCCTTGCCAATTTCCTTCAGCTTTATTGATTTTGCATTGTGTGGTCATACCGACAAGAAAAAGGAATATCATTCGCTCTTCAGAACTCATTCGTGCCTGATACTAACGAACACTACTCTGATGAAAGGCAAAGTCATGATACGAGGATGGAATATGTACAAAAAAATGGACGGCTTGACATATTCACACCTATGATGTGGTAACTAAGCAGAAGGCACTTCAACAAATTAGAAACACTGCAAGACACCATATGGAAGGTGCAGTCAATATCACTCTGCCAAGTTAAAACTGTCTCGTCATAGGTGGCGTTCATCAAACTAGAAGCAATACATGCTAGAAATCATATTCAAGACGCAAACCAATATTACACTGCCAACTTAAAGGTGTCCCATCATAAGTGACTGATGCAGGATACATAAGAAGAGTAGTTTCATGTAAGAACATGGTGTGATAGACAGATATAGTATGTACCAAAAACAGGAAATCGTGTCATATTCACATGTATCATGTGTAAGCTAAGTAGATGTAGTTTACACTAATTAGGAGCAATACGAGCTAGGCACAATATGCAACATGCAACCAGATATCACACTACCAAGTTAGAGAAAGCACCTTGGATGGTGGAGTAGGGGTGCAGAGACTTGGACCTTGTAATGCACTATCAATACAAGGAGAATCGGTACAGATGCTCCGTTTACGTTGCTGCAGAGGACCACCATCATCGCCTTCCTTACTCTTTTCCTTCCTCTTTCTTGATTTTGCCTTGTCAAGTCAAACCCACAAGAAAAAGGAATAAAATTTGCTCTTCAGAACTCATTGATGCATGATACTGACGAACACTACTTTCATGTAAGACGAACACTACATATCACACTGCCAAGTAAGAGCAAGCACCTGCGATGGTGGTGTGGGGGAATTGCGGTGATCAACTAGAGAGCTACATTGACTATCTTCATTTAGCCTTGTTGTTTCTTGAGAATCATGTGTGGAGGATGACACTGCACTCTTTATACGAGTATGGCGTCTCACAGAAACCCACCCGGGTGACTGTCTCATCATAAGTGATTGACAAGGGATACAAAAGAGCATTAGTTTGATGTACGAACATGGTTAATAGACATATGTAGTATGTATCAAAAACAAGAAGGCATGTCATTATCAAAGGTATAATGTGTAAAGTAAGCAGATGCAATTTAACCAAATTGGAAGCAATACAAGCTAGACACCATATGCAACATGCAACCACATTTGACAGCGCGAAGTTAAAGCAAGCACCTGGGATGGTTGTGTGTGGAAATTGAGATCATCAACTGCAGAGCTAAGTTTACTGTCTCCAACTGCTGACACTGCACCCGTTAGAGTGCTGGAACGCTTAGTGCTTATCTTCGAATTACACTGGAGCGACTTTTGTCTTTTCTTTTCTGCATTCACCAACACTGCGTCAGAGTGTGAAATACCCATGCATAAAAAACAATAGTGTGAGTATGGGTGAAGTGTGTGCACAATTAGTACAGTGTGAAGGTAGCAGATAACAGGTCGGTGAGAAATAAATGACGGGAGACATATGATAGCTCTACAACATGCATGGCACACTAAATTACTACAGGATTCTAGGAAAATAACAGTCGACTGAAAACAAATAGGTCGGTCCATTTTTTTTGCACCGTCCGATGTACAAAGAATGGGCAGATCGCCTTCATCTACCTCCAGCGAGTCAGTGTTGACGATCTTCCTCGAAACGCCAGCGACCACCGGCCCAGTATTCCTCCCCTGCCTGCGCCCTCCCCTCGACCTCACCGCACCGCCGTTCTTGGCACCGCCCCCAGCCATCCATTCAAGCCCCGCCGACCTCCAGATTGGGCGCAAGCAGCTCCTGCGCCCCATGTAACACCCCGGATGTAACTTTCCCAATTTGTACTCCAACTCTTGCCGTTTTTGGCGTTAAGTTATATTTATTTTCTCGGGTTCGGGTCTTTGTCTCTATGTGTTGTTACCGTTGTCTTGCATCTCATATCATGTCATCATGTGCATTGCATTCGCATACGTGTTCGTCTCTTGCATTCGAGCATTTTCCCCGTTGTCCGTTTTGCATTCCGGCGCTTCGTTCTCCTCCGGTGGTCATTTCTAGCTTTCTTTTGTGTGTGGGGATTAAACATTTCCGGATTGGACCGAGACTTGCCAAGCGGCCTTGGTTTACTACCGGTAGACCGCCTGTCAAGTTTCGTACCATTTGGACTTCGTTTGATACTCCAATGGTTAACCAAGGGACCGAAAAGGCCTCGTGTGTGTTGCAGCCCAACACCCCTTCAATTTCACCCAAAACCCACCTAACTCTGCTCCATCATCTAGAGCGTTCGATCACGATCGCGTGGCCGAAAACCGCACCTCATTTGGACTCTCCTAGCTCCCTCTATGCCTATAAATAGGTCCCCCTCGAAATATCCCGGATCCCCTCTCCCCGAAACCCTAAATCCCAGATCCGCGCCGGCCGGACACGTCC
>NC_057797.1:546109098-546118563 GCF_018294505.1 Triticum aestivum | reverse complement strand
CCCGCGACGCCGACCGGCCCCAGCTCCGGCCACCGTGGGCCCCTGCGCCGCCGGCCCCGGCCACCGGCGACCTCGCCCTTGCCGGCCACCGTCCTCGTCCCCGCCATGAATAGTGCTTGCGCCGCCGCCTCGGTTTGCATGCAGATCTGGAAACCCTAGGTCGTTTTTTTCTCTAACTCCCGAAATTGCAGATCAAAGTGCCTCTGTTCGTGGCCCGTAACTTTGCAACCGTAGCTCCGATTCATGCATATAGCATATCAAAATGTTCACCTCAGAGAGTACATCATTTCATTCCATTGCATCATTTTCATTTGAGTTCATCTTGATGCCCGAAATGCTGTTAGAAGAGGGCTACTTGAGTTTATTGTCAGACCTGCTACTCCATTTAGGTTTTTGTCATTTTTGCCATGATTAATGTGTGCATGATATGCCCTGATGCTCTACATATGTTTTGTTAAGGGTTTTGTCATCTTTCCAGAGGTGCAACCCATGTATTTTTGTGATATGTGTGGTGACTTGTGCAAGCTTGCAAAGTGGTGCACTTGCTAAGTCTGTTTTCAGGGACTTATTAATTTCACTAAGTCCTGGAGCTGTTTATCTCATGATGCCATATGTTCTTGTTGCTTCCTAGTGATCTGTGCCTCTTTTGAGGATGATAAGTAAGAGAGTTTTGTTAATATTGTAGTGCTCTATCCATCCATGTCTTTGTTTGCAATTATGGAGCACCCTAGATTGAGTCAATCGAGCTCTACTTTTGCTACTTTGTGAATCTGGGCAGATTGTCAACTTGTTTGCAATTTTGCCGATGATGATGTAGTTGATCCGTGCATGCTATGCTATTGTTTCTTGCCATGTCTAGCTTGCATTTTTTGCCTTCTTGGCGGGTGTATGCTTGTCTTGCCATGACTTGCACCGTAGTAAGTTCATCGAGCTCGTAAACATGCCTACTTGAGTTATGTTTCAGCATGTTCCAGTTTTCACTAAGTATGAAAACTGATTATGTTTTTTGCTATGTTCGCATGCTTGCAATTGTATTTTTTGATCCCTTTTGGCTCAAGGTCACTAAGGGACTTTTGTTAAGCTCTTTGAGTAGCTCCATGCCATGCTTTACTTTGCCATGTTCAGGTCCTGTAGCATGTAGTTTTGTGGCTCCTAAGAGGGCTACCTGATCTGAAATTCCAGACAAGTGTTAATTTCACTAAGTCTGAAATCTGTTTGCCATATGTATTTTTGCCATGCTTGTTTGAACCTGTTAATGGATGATTTGGCTGTAGCTCAGTGCTAGAATTTTGTTAAGCATCTTGTGTGCGTCCCTGCAATGTATTTTGTTGTCATGTTTGGGTGCTGTAGCATGTTCATCTCATTGCATTTAGATGGCTACTTGCTTTAAATCGCAGACCGGTGTCATTTTTGAATCGATTGCCATTTCCAAACCGTAACTCCGATTCCGGCGTTCTTTATATCGTTTTCAAGCGATTTCATCTCATATTTCCAGTGGCACACTTGGTTTTCCATGTTGAGGCCAGGTTCATGCATTTCCTGTCATATCTTGCATTTTGCATCCCCGATCGCATCCCGCATAGCATATCATCATTGCATCATATTGCTTGGTCTTGCATGTGGTTGATTGTATCCTTGTTGCTTGTTTGTCTTGTTTGGGTAGAGCCGGGAGACGAGTTCGCTAACAAGGAGCCCGTTGAGTTTGCTTTCAAGGATCCAGTCAACTCTGACAGCTGTGCAGGCAAGATGATCATACCCTCGAAATCACTACTATCTTTGCTATGCTAGTTTGCTCGCTCTTTCGCTATGCCATTGCTACGATGCCTACCACTTGCTTTCAAGCTTCCCAAATTGCCATGTCAAACCTCTAACCCTCCATTGTCCTAGCAAACCGTTGATTGGCTATGTTACCGCTTTGCTCAGCCCCTCTTATAACGTTACTAGTTGCAGGTGAAGATCGGAGGCCGTTCCTTATTGGAATATTTATTTTCTTGTTGGGATATCATTATATTATCTTGTTATCTTAATGCACCTATATACTTGGTAAAGGGTGGAAGTCTCGGCCTCTCGCCTAGTGTTTTGTTCCACTCTTGCAGCCCTAGTTTCCGTCATATCGGTGTTATGTTCCTGGATTTTGCGTTCCTTACGCGGTTGGGTTATAATGGGAACCCCTTGATAGTTAGCCTTGATTAAAGCTTTTCCAGCAATTCCCAACCTTGGTTTTACCTTTCGCCACCTAGCCTCTTTTTCCCTTGGGTTACCGGAGCCCGAGGGTCATCTTATTTTAAACCCCCCCGGGCCAGTGCTCCCTCTGAGTGTTGGTCTGAACCGGGCAGCCTGCGAGGCCACCTCGGGGAAACTTGAGGGTTGGTTTTACTCGTAGCTTGACCTATCTGAGTGTGCCCTGAGAACGAGATATGTGCAGCTCCTATCGGGATTTGTCGGCACATTCGGGCGGTGTTGCTGGTCTTGTTTTAACCTGTCGAAGTGTCTTGAATTACCAAGATACCGAGTCTGATCGGAACGTCTTGGGAGGAGGTCTATTCCTTCGTTGACCGTGAGAGCTTGTCATGGGCTAAGTTGGGACTCCCTTGCAGGGATTTGAACTTTTGAAAGCCGTGCCCGCGGTTATGGGCAGATGGGAATTTGTTAATGTCCGGTTGTAGATAACTTGAACCTTAACTTAATTAAAATGAATCAATTGAGTGTGTTACCGTGATGGCCTCTTCTTGGCGGAGTCTGGGAAGTGGACACGGTGTTGGAGTAATGTTTGCGCAGGTTGTTCTCTAGTTTCTCGCTCGCGCTTTGCCTCCTCTTCTCGTTCTCTTTTGCGAATAAGTTAGCCACAATACTTGCTAGTCGCTTGCTGCAGCTCCACTTATATTTACCTTGCCATTCCTATAAGCTTAAATAGTTTTGATCGCGAGGGTGCGAGATTGCTGAGTCCCTGTGGCTCATAGATTACTATTACACCAGATGTAGGGCCTGATGATTCCGCTCCAGGAGACGCGTATGAGCTCAAGTGGGAGTTCGACGAAGACTCTCAATGTTACTATGTTTCCTTTCCCGATGATCAGTAGTGGTGCCCAGTTGGGGGTGATTGGGACCGTTGTCGCATGTTGGGTTCTCTTTTATTTTGGCGCTGTAGTCGGGCCATGAGTGTTTGGATGATGTAATGTTATTTATGTACTTGATTGACGTGGCGAGTGTAAGCCAACTATGTTATCTCCCCTTTATGATTTATATTACATGGGATGTTGAGAAGATTGCCTAACTTGCGACCTATGCCTTCAATGCGATTATGCCTCTAAGTCGTGCCTCGACATGTGGGAGATATTGTCGTATCGAGGGTGTTACAAGTTGGTATCAGAGCCTTCCCCGACCTTAGGATCCCCATTGCTTGATCGTTATTAGTGGCCGAGTTGTGTCTAGAAAAAATGTTTTGAGTCATTTAGGAATTATATATCAGAGAGTTTAGGAATTCTTTTTACTTCCCAGTCTCCTCATCGCTCCGGTAAGGCATCCTGACGTAGAGTTTTGACTCTTCTCTTCTCAAATTTCACTAATTTTTTTAGGATCACGCGGGTATCTTGGAGTTGTTCCGATGGTTTTATTATGAGAACATTGTCTTGGTGCCTCCTGTCAGGGGTTTTGTGGAAGTGTCCCAGGGAGTTGAGCTCTAAGGTGTTGTCATCATAATTTTGTTGTTGCAGTTCTGGAATACCTGAGTTTAGTACGCCGACATCGAAAATCTCTTTTATGCAGTTCGTTGGTGAGATAACCTCAACGCCACCCAGTATTGGGGCGGGAGTTCGGGAGTATCGCCATAACTTGTATAACGGATGCTTTTCAAAGGTTGAGGTAGATGGTTTCCGAAGGTTTTTTGGTTATGTGTTGAAGGATGGATACAACTGGATGTAGGATTTGCTAGTTTGGGTGAGATATTATGCTTCCCCTGTATCCCCAACACCTGATTGCATAACCGGAAAGGTTCGGGAGGTTCATAGGTGGGAATTCTAGTAGCTCTAGTTCTTCTTCCACGGATATTGGTTTGAGATTGGGATTTCTTACCGATTATTCGTTCTTGATCCGTACCTTGTTGATTTATTTCTCTACCTTTAATTCTACGTGGCTTCTCAATTTATGGATATGTGACCATTTCAAGAGAAATGCATTCGTTCATTTTGTTCGGATGTGAAGACTATATGTTGCAATTTTCTTTCCGTTGGATTCAGCTTCAATAATTGTCTATCAATGTGCTAATGGTGGTCAACCTCTTCAGGATGGCTCCTCCAACGCGCACAACTCCGAATCCTGATCCGCCACCACCTCCACCTCCTCCGGAGGCATGGCAAGCTGTGATGTCCGCAACCAATGCAAACACACAGTTGATCATGCAAATTCTTCAAGAGCGCAATCAAGGCAACCAAGGGAATCAAGGCAGCAATCAGAATCACTTTGCTACACTCAACCAGTTCCTTGCTAATGGGCCAAAGACTTTCAGCAATTGTGTTGAGGCAACCGATGCTGACGATTGGCTTGTGGATCTGTGCAAGCATTTCGAGTGCAGTAACATCAGGCCTGAGGACTTTGTCAAGTTCGCTTCCTTCCAACTCAAAGATCAAGGTGTAGAATGGTTCCAGCAGTACAAGGATTCCCGAGGTGGACGTGTTATCACTTGGGATGATTTCTGTCGAGATTTCCGAGCTCATCATATTCCGCAGAGCATGGTTGAAAGCAAGCGTGAGGAATTCCGCAACCTGAAGCAAGGCTCTTTGTCTATCTATGACTACAACAAGTTGTTCCAGAAGCTCGCCCACTTTGCCAAGCAGGACGTCCCTGATGAGAAGAGCATGATATATCAGTTCAGGGGCGGTCTCAGAGAAGAAATTCAGCTAGCTCTTGTTCTCTTTGAACCCTTAAGATACGATGAGTTCTACAACATGGCATTGAAGCAAGAGGCTGATCAATTGAAGTGTGATGCTTCCAAGAAGCGAGTCAGAGATGTTACTCCTTCTTCCTCTACTCAAGTGGCCAAGCAGCAGGAGTTTTGGCTTCCTCCTCCTCTGTTCCGTCAGCCGTTTCAGCAGAAGAGCAAAGGTGGCAGTGGATCTTCCCACCCACCCAACCCCGGCTTTCAGAACAAGACTTCGTCTCAAGCTCCAAGATCGAGTGCTCCGTATCACCGTCCGCTTTCAGAGGTCACGTGCAACAAGTGCCAACAGAAGGGTCACTATGCCAACAAGTGTTTCAACCAGAGGCGTCTTCCTCCTCCTCCTCCTGTCAGATCGGCGAGTACAGCTGTGGTCAAGCATAACCCCAAGCACGCCAAGGTCAATTTGATGAATGCAGCTCAGGCAGAGGATTCTTCAGATGTCATCATGGGTAACCTTCCTGTTAATGATATTCCTGCAAGAGTTCTTTTTGACACGGGTGCATCGCATTGTTTCATGTCAAAGCCATTTTTTTACCAAGCATGAGTTCGTTTCTTCTCATTTGGGTAAACAAATGGATATCATTTCTCCTGGCAAACGTTTGAGTGCTAGTCTAGAGGTGCCAGATGTTACTATCACATTGGGCGACTGCAAGTTCCTTTCTTCCCCAATGGTTCTTGGTAACTCGGATATTGATCTTATTCTCAGAATGGATTGGCTTTCTAAGCACAAGGCTCAACTTGATTGTGTAGCCAGGCAGATTCAATTGACTCATTTGTCTAAGGATGTAATTGTCTTTGCCGCTCGTGATGATACCATCCGTCTATTTTCTCTCAATGAGAAGGGTGAATTGGATGCTATCTCGCAAATTCCAGTCGTTTGCGAATATCAAGACGTCTTTCCAGAAGAGCTCCCAGGAATGCCTCGCACCGGCCAGTTGAATTCATTATTGATCTTGAGCCTGGCACGGAACCTGTTTGCAAACGTCCTTACAAGCTCGGACCTGAAGAGTTGAAGGAGCTGAAGAAGCAACTCGATATTCAAGAGAAAATGGGTCTCATCCGGCCTAGTTCTTCTCCATGGGGTTGTGGTGTTCTTTTTGTGAAGAAGAAGGATGGAACGGACCGACTTTGTGTTCATTACCGTCCAGTGAACAAGAAGACCATAAAGAACAAATAACCACTTCCCAACATCAATGAGCTGTTCGAACAACTCAAAGGTGCCCAAGTATTCTCCAAGCTTGATCTCCGTATGGGTTATCATCAGATTCGAATCCGTGAGCAAGATATTCCCAAGACGTCTTTCAGGACAAGCTTTGGTTCATATGAATACACTGTCATGTCTTTTGGCCTCGTCAACGCTCCTCCGACTTTCTCTCGCATGATGAACTTCATCTTCAACGCCTACACCAATGACTTTGTTTTGGTCTATCTCAACGACATTCTGGTTTTCTCCAATAACAAGGAAGATCATGCCAAGCACTTGCGTTTGGTTCTTGATAAGCTCAGAGAACATCAGTTCTACGCCAAGTTCTCCAAGTGTGAATTTTGGCTCGATGAGGTTCTTTATCTTGGTCATATCATCTCTGCCAAGGGCATTGCCGTGAATCCTGAGAAGGTGTCTGCAATTGTGAATTGGGAACCTCCTCAAAACGTGAAGCAACTCCGCAGCTTCCTCGGTCTCGCAAGCTATTGCCGAAGATTTGTTGAAAACTTTTCTAAGATCGCGAAGCCTCTCTCTAATCTTCTCCAGAAGCACGTCAAGTACGTTTGGTCTCCGGAGTGTGATATTGCTTTTAACACTTTGAAAGAGAAATTGATCACTGCTCCAGTTCTCACTCCGCCTGATGAATCCAAACCGTACGAGGTCTTTTGTGATGCCTCTCTCCAAGGTCTTGGTGCAGTTTTAATGCAAGAGAAGAAAGTTGTTGCTTATACGCCTCGCCAGTTGAAGCCTAATGAGAAGAACTACCCCACTCATGATCTCGAGTTGGCGGCAGTTGTGCATGCTCTTTTGACTTGGAGACATCTTCTATTGGGAAGAAAAGTGGACATTTTCACTGATCAAAAGAGTCTCAAGTACATCTTCACTCAGCCTAATCTCAACCTCAGGCAAACTCGTTGGGTCGAAATGATTCAAGAGTATAATCCGAGTATCGAGTATACTCCAGGCAAGGCCAATGTTATTGCTGACGCTTTGAGCAGGAAAGCTTACTGCAACAGTCTGATTCTCAAGCCTTATCAACCCGAGCTTTGTGAAGCTTTCCGCAAACTTAATATGCAAGTTGTTCCTCAAGGTTTCCTCGCCAACCTTCAAGTCTCTCCTACCTTGGAAGACCAGATTCGCCAAGCCCAGCTTCTTGATGCTATGGTGAAAAAGGTGAAGATTGGGATTGCCAAGAGCCAACCCAAGTACAAGTGCTACCGCCTTGATGACAAGGATACTCTCTTCTTAGAGGATCATATTGTTGTACCCAAAGGTGACCTCCGTAAAGTGATCATGAACGAGGCTCACAATTCTCTCCTCTCCATCCACCCTCGGAGCACGAAGATGTATCAGGACCTTAAGCAGGCTTATTGGTGGACTCGAATGAAGCGCGAGATTGCTCAATTCGTGAATGAATGTGATGTCTGCAGAAGAGTGAAGGCAGAACACCAAAGGTCAGCTGGTCTCCTCCAACCTCTTGCCATTCCAGAATGGAAGTTTGACCACATTGAAATGGACTTCGTGACTAGGTTTCCTAAGTCCAAGCGTGGCAATGATGCTATATTCGTTGTCATCGACAAACTCACCAAAGTGGCTCACTTTCTGCCTATCAAAGAGTCGATCACTTCAGCTCAATTGGTGGAACTCTATACCTCTCGAATTGTCTCTCTGCACGGTATTCCTCAAGTGATCTCTTTAGACCGTGGCAGCATCTTTACCTTGAAGTTTTGGGATTCTTTTCAGAAGGCCATGGGCACGAACATCCGCTTCAGCACAGCTTTCCATCCTCAAACTAGCGGTCAAGTCGAGCGTGTCAACCAGATTCTTGAAGATATGCTCAGGGCTTGTGTGATCTCCTTCGGCATGAAGTGGGAGGATTGTCTTCCCTATGCTGAATTCTCCTACAACAACAGTTTTCAAGCAAGTTCGTGCAAGGCCCCTTTTGAAATTCTATATGGTAGGAAGTGACGTACCCCTCTCAACTGGTCTGAAGCCGGTGAACGTCAGCTTTTGGGTAATGACTTAATCACAGAGGCAGAAGAAATGTGCAAAGTCATTCGAGATAACCTCAAAGTAGCCCAATCCCGTCAGAAGAGCTACTATGATAGTAAGCACCGTGATTTGGCTTTCGAGATCGGAGATCATGTTTACCTCCGCGTCTCTCCTATGAAAGGTACTCGTCGCTTCGGTATCAAAGGGAAGCTTGCCCCTAGATACGTGGGACCTTTCAAGATTGTCAGCAAGAGAGGCGACCTCGCCTATCAACTCGAGCTTCCTTCAAACTTTGCAAATGTTCATGACGTGTTCCATGTCTCTCAGCTTCGAAAGTGCTTCAAGACTCCTGACCGCACAGTCAACTTCGAGGACATTGAGCTCCAAGAAGATCTCTCTTATCGTGAGCACCCAGTTTCTATTCTTGAAGAGACTGAACGCAAGACTCGCAACAAGTTAATCAAATTTCTCAAAGTCAAGTGTTCACACCATTCCGACCGTGAAGCTACCTGGGAACGCGAGGATCACCTCCGTTCTGAGTACCCGGCGTTCTTTCAGTCCTAGATCTCGGGACGAGATCCTTTCGTAGTCGTGGAGTGTTGTAACACCCCGGATGTAACTTTCCCAATTTGTACTCCAACTCTTGCCGTTTCCGGCGTTAAGTTATATTTATTTTCTCGGGTTCGGGTCTTTGTCTCCGTGTGTTGTTACCGTTGTCTTGCATCTCATATCATGTCATCATGTGCATTGCATTCGCATACGTGTTCGTCTCTTGCATTCGAGCATTTTCCCCGTTGTCCGTTTTGCATTCCGGCGCTTCGTTCTCCTCCGGTGGTCATTTCTAGCTTTCTTTCGTGTGTGGGGATTAAACATTTCCGGATTGGACCGAGACTTGCCAAGCGGCCTTGGTTTACTACCGTAGACCGCCTGTCAAGTTTCGTACCATTTGGACTTCGTTTGATACTCCAACGGTTAACCGAGGGACCGAAAAGGCCTCGTGTGTGTTGCAGCCCAACACCCCTTCAATTTGGCCCAAAACCGACCTAACTCTGCTCCATCATCTAGAGCGTTCGATCACGATCACGTGGCCGAAAACCGCACCTCATTTGGACTCTCCTAGCTCCCTCTATGCCTATAAATAGGCCCCCCTCGAAATATCCTGGATCCCCTCTCCCCGAAACCCTAAATCCTAGATCCACGCCGGCCGGACACATCCGCCCCGGCCGGACGCGTCCACTCCGCTGCCCGCGCCAACCAACACCCACCACGTGGCATCGCGCCCACTCCCTCCGCCGCTGCGCGCCCGCGCCCTTCTCCTCGCTCCGCCGCCAGC